>NC_057731.1:53443962-53450520 GCF_004010195.1 Chiloscyllium plagiosum | reverse complement strand
ATTCCTCATGTCCATTTTCCTACCGTTGCTCTGTAACCCTTGATTCTCCTAATGGAAGAGGAATCTATCTATCTCAGCCTGAAACATACACAAGGACTCTACCCCTGCAGCTCTCTCTCTTTTTGTGGCAAGAAGATGCACAACCCTCTGAGAGAAGAAATTCCTCCTCATCTCAGTCTTAAATTAGTGCCCTTTTATTCTGAGACTGCACCCTCTGGTCCCAGACGCTTCCACAGGGGAAACATCCTCTCAGCATTTGTCAAGCCCCTCAAGGATCCTATATGTTTCAATGAGATCACGTCTCATTCTTCAAATTCCAACAAAAAGTTCCAATCTGTTCACCCTTTGCTCATAAAATAATCCCTCTGAAATAACTGTACGGATGCCAGTATCTTATCAACAAGTCACCCTTTATTTACTAGTATACAATACATTAACTGTGGCCAGCCAGCTCAGACTGAATCCTCAACTGAGGAGGTTCCTGTATTTTGTTTTCCTTTTTTTTATTTTTGCTTTAAACCCCCACATCACTACCTAACAGCTGTAGTGCTTATTTATTCCCCAGCCTCCATGTTGTGTATGTGTGCAGGTGTCAGACACAGTGAAAAACCAATGAGTGGGTCCTGCTTAAATTGGTCAGCCAAGGCTTTCCTGATTGGGATTGTAAACCTGGGCCTATCAAGAACCTCGTAGTCAACAAGGTTCTAATCACTTGTTTCCATATTAGGGATCATCTTGGTGAACCTTCTCTGAACTGCCTTCAATTAAATTATATTTAACATAAAGGAATTTGCTCAGAAGTACACTAGATGTGGTTTCATAAACACGGTGTACAGTTGCAGTTGTTGTTAATTTTGGTGTTTATTTTATTTGTTTTTTTTCTACCTCTTGTCTCAGTCACTTCACTTGCCATCCCGAGCCCCACCTGGCACGTGCGGACTGGTTGTGGGGTTAGACGGGCTGCTCTGACTCTGAGCATAGGTGAGAATGGGTGAAGGTGACTTTTGCTTGCCATGATACCTTGGCTACAGGGGAAATTGGTCATGATGTGGTAATATTCCTGCCTCTGGAGCAAGAGGCCTGGGTTCAAATGCCTGAGATGTGACATAATATATCTGAATAGAAATCTACCTCACCTGCCATGCAAATTACTGTGTGTTGGTGCCATCTCCTCCAAAGGTTGACTACAACAGACCTCCATTTGTGTCTATCCTGTCCTGATGTTTTACAATATTCAACTCGATTCATCATTCACTTTCTGCTTTACTTCCATGTTTTCCATTAATCTTCCCCTGCAATAGTTGTTTATTTCCATGTCAACTCTATTGATGTGTTTGAAGTGCTTTATCTAGCTCTCCTTAATGTTGTGTACTAATTTCCTGTTCAGCCACTTCAATTCCTTCCTTATTTGTCTTTCTATCTGTGTAGAATATGTTTCTATACATTCAGTTTATCAATAGACTCTTTGCTTGCTGTTCATGTCTCTAAGACATTTCACGCAGATGACAAATTATATCATCTCAATACTATTTCCAAAAGATTCAAGTTCTCTTTCTTTGATGTTAATACAGCCATCATTCTGACAAATTTGTTACATGCTCTTTTTAACAAAAAGATAAATGTTCAGAATTCGCTACCTTCAACATCTAGGATTTATTTTGTTTAAATTGTGCAATGAACAGCTGCTCCAAAAGCTGGTGCTGAGCAGCTTTACTTGTAGTTCAGTAGATTGCGCTCTTGCCTCTGAATTGTAAAATTTGGAGTATAAGTCACACTTCAACACTGAAAGTATTCTTCCAATGTGGAAACATAATCTGAGGTCCTTTGGGTGTTTATAAATAACACAGTCCTAGAAAAGTAGCTGTTCCTAATGCCCCAGCTAATATTTACTCCTCAATCAACATTACAGTAAAGCAGTTTACCTTGTCATTATGTTATGGATGTTCGTGGGAGTTCCTGTACATAAATTAGCTGCTGTGTTTCCTACATTTTAATAGCAACTCCAGTTCAAAACTATTTAATTGACTGAAGTATTTTGAGATGTCTGGGAGCTAGGGAAAATGCTATGTAAATGCAAGGTTTTTCTAGTCTATATCAAAAATATTTGCATATCCTTTCAGTCTGTAAGCAACAGTTTATTCTGACCTAGTGAAGGACGCATTGAAGCATTGTGAAGTAATGAATGATTTAGAGTATAATCTAGTAAAGGTTGGGTTAACTCATGAACTAGTTAAATTTGAATTCTCGTGTGATCCAGTAAAGGATGAGTTATATTTAGTAAAGGACAGGTTGAGTCATGGTTCAGTAGAGAATGAGTTACAGTGTGTCAGTATGATTTTTTGTTATCAAATGTATAATTAGATTGATGTGAGTGATAGTTCTAATTCTGTGGTCATTTTAATCTTTATTTCAATAACAAATTTACTTAATACATTTCTTGCTATTATAATCTACAATAATCTGGTTAGACAGCAATATATTCAATGTTTTGCTGTCTAGCAAGTAAATAAGTCAGGAATCAATGTTGGCACAATAACATCCCTGCCTCTTTCGGAATATTTACCCTGCCTTTCTTATTTAAAAAAAAGTATTTTCATTGATTGGGTACAACATCCACCACTGTTTAACTTCAAAATAGAATTTGCCTCAAATTATATGTGCCTAAAATTGAACTCATCCTACATTTTCAGTTTTTCATCAAGTTTTGTAACATTCATGCAATTTAGTTCTAGTCCTGTGTCATCAATTTAAATACAGAGAACTTTAATTTATTTGATTTAATAGTCATTTTTGACTTTTTCCATGCACAGTACTTTCAGGTCATCACTGAGGCAAAATGGAGGTGGAGAGTTTGACCAGTATTTGCTGCTACACGATGCTTGCTTCCGCTATATTTTTCTACGTGGTGTCACCAATTCATTGGAAGGAAGATGTAAGGCAAAGATTCCTTTGTAAGATTTAAGACTTACACCGAATTATTGGGGCACTATACTGGCATGGCTTATTCATTTGACTCTGCAAGAAGGGAGATGACTGATGCTATACACACCAGCAATCATGTTGGTGGTGCAAACACAGCAACAAAGTACCTGCTGAAGAAACAACACAAGCAGGTGAATGGACAGACCCGAGAAACCCGATCTACCTCACCAATGGGCAGGGTGATCCTTATTACTGGTACTTCTCCAGTTGAAGGTAAGTGATCATAATGAAATCACAATAATTGAAAATTATCCAGTTTACAATTACTTTTAATTTGGATCAGGTTGCAGAGATGATAAGCAGGTTGACTGCTGTCAAAGCTTTCAACAATAATGCAATAAATTAGAGTTGTCCTTTATGTCTAGATTCTGAAAATTATACTCTGAAATTATGTTCCCTTTCCCAAATAAACTACTATCGATGCTGACAATCTGAAATAAACACAAAACATTTTAGGAATATGCAATAGACCTGGCTGTTCTGTGTAGTTGAAATAGCAGCCCACATTTTACATAGAACAACATAGCACAGCACAGCACAGCACAGGCGCTTCAGCCCTCTATGTTGTGCCGACCTTTTATCCTACTCCAAGATCAAACTAACCCTACATACATTTTAGTATCATCCATGTGCCTATCCAAGAGTCTCTTTAATGTCCCTAATGTATCTGACTCTACTACCACTGCTGGCAGTGAATTCCATGCACCCACCACTCTCTGTGTAAAGAACCTACCTGACATCTCCCCTAAACCTTCCTCCAGTCACCATAAAATTATGCCTCTTGCGATAGCCATTTCCACTCTGGGAAAACATCTCTGGCTATGCACTCTATCTATGTCTCTCATCATCTTGTACACCTCCATCAAGTCATCTCTCATCATTCTTCGCTCCATCAATCTTTCTTCATAAGACATACCCTTTTATCAGAAATCTGCTAAATGTAAAATTTGACAAGTTTCATGAAAGGTGTCTCTTTCTGAGTCTTAATGATCTTTGTCACACTATTCTCCACAACTCACCTCATTGCACCTCAAGGGTGGGAGAAAGTGAGGTCTGCAGGTGCTGGAGATCAGAGTTGAGAGTGCAGTGCTGGAAAAGCACAGCAGGTCAGGCAGCATCCAAGGAGCAGGAGAATCGACATTTCGGGCATAAGCCCTTCATCAGGAATTCACTTCAATGGTGCCTGCTTGTTTAATCACTCCTCCTTCAGAGGTGGAAGTACTCGCCATTACCAGGGTCCCCAAGATTCCTGATGCTGGCACCATTTTTAAAACCAGCCAATGTTGCCCATCACCCTGCATGTAATGATAGGGAACTACAAGATGATGCTTCTCAGGGCACTTGCTTGGGACGCCTGACACTTTATGTCCAATACAAGGGCACAGTTAAGAATTAAACCGGACAGGCTACCCATCCTTAACATCATCCCATCACAGAGGTCTGTCTAAAGGAGTGCTACTGTTTTCCTAATACTCAGTGTAACTGAACATCTTCTCATTGTTTACTTTTATATTCATATACTGGAAAGCCTTGAGCTTTTTATACACTTTTACTTTTATTCAGCAACTGCAAAAGTACAGAAAAAATAAGTAAGCAAAACTGCACATTTTGTTCTGGGAGCAGACAGAGACTGCTTGTGTTTTGAGCTACACCAAATTGATAGTGATAGCCACATCCAGCTAACATTCATTGGAACTGGGTGTCAATTAAATCTTGCCTGGCTTTTTGCATGTAATCCTGTAGCACCCTATCATGCTGAAGGTGATGTTTCTCATACTCAATGTCCTCAACTTACTCCTCAGAAGACTGAGGTTTTGTATCTACACTCACCCTCAGTCAGGATGTTGCTTAAGAGTCATCAGCTCTGGTTTCAGAAAGTAGCCCTTGTCTTCCAGTAACTATCCTTATAAGGCTTCTGGCTCTCTTGACAACTTAGTATATTTCTCCATACAATGGGACGTGGAGAATCTGACGAAGAGGGTCAAAGAATGCCTCTAAATGGACCTCTGACATAAGGATTTTGTTCAGATGAATTCAGCACAAGCCATGCCACACCAAATACAGTGGAGATTGTAGGTGCTGTGTGATTACTAATACTTTGTTTCTCCAGCCCCATCCATCCTCAGTGTAACCCAAGGAAGGCTGCATTACTTGTAAGATCATGTTGGTGAATAACAATAGTTCAAAGTGAGAGATCAGTTCTGTGTCCTTATGCAGTTTGAGATCCTGGACTGTTTTTGTGAATAGTGGCCCCCAAGTGCCACTTTTAAGATTGCTTGTCATTACATATGTTTCACAGCATTGATTATCTTCAATCTGCAACGACCAGTAACATGGTCGAGATTGTTCGTGGCGAGGAGTTGGATCCCCTGAATGAAAACTGTCCTCCTTGACCTGATCGAGGATCACTCCCCTTAGACTTTGATGCATTTCTATTTGGTTGATGCAAATGAGGTGTGTTTGCCACATATGCAACTAGTCCATAGTGAGATTGACGTCACATGATGCCATCAAGTAATAAGTCCACCCCCTTGACTGATCACTGTTAATAACCCTGGCAAGCTACGGCGATTTGTGCTATGCTAATCAGCAAGGTTAAACAGGACTGTGGACTTTTAAACTCTGGCTGAGGAGGCAAAGCACAAAAAGAGATACTCTGAGAGTCCAAAAAAATGCAAAGTGACTATGCACTAAGAGAGCAAACGAGAAGCCCTAAACTGCACCCCAGTTCAATCAATGAGCTGGGGGTGCTTGTCCATAACCACAAAGTGTCCTGGCAGCAGAATTACAATGAAAGGTGCAGGTGTTCTCCATTGTACAGCAACAAAGTGCAAAAGTGTATTATAGGTCGGTTGGAGATGTGCCATGAAGGTGCACCTGGTACATGTTTGATGCCAACTTTTGCAGTGGGGGCTTGCGAGCAATCACTGCCCATGGGGTGTGCACTGAGATGTTGGTGACTGCTGTTCAAGGTAGAGGCCTGGAAGAGAAAGTGACAAGCTGGAGTCACCAAGTTAGCATTCTGACCTTCATATCAGGAATTGTCACCATCTAGTTTCTCTCCAGCGGGTGGGAGAATGGGAAACTGCACATCAGAGGTGAGATCAGGTAATAATAATGGCATGCTAATGCTGGCAAATAGATGCAAACGGGCCTCTCGCTGCTCACTAGTGCGATTGTCATCCTATCATTCAACACTTGATTGGACAATTGGACAATATTTTTCTTGACATTAAGAATCTTATTTCCACTGATTCCGCCTATTTCCCAAATGACTTGTCATTACCTATGCCATTCAGTGGTCAGGAAAGCTCTGCCCAGAGTCAATATTTTAGGTTTTGACCTGTCATTGGAACTGGAGACAGAATTAAAACGGTGAGAAATCCTGCCACTCATAGTCAGGGAGAAAGCTTTCCCGAGGAGAAAGTGAGGACTGCAGATGCTGGAGTACCAGAGTTGAAAAATGTGGTGCTGGAAAAACACAGCAGGCCAGACAGCATCCGAGGAGCATGAGAATCGACATTTCGGACATAAGCCCTTCTTCAGGAATGAGGCTGGTGTGCCAAGCGGACTGAA
>NC_057731.1:53336160-53442870 GCF_004010195.1 Chiloscyllium plagiosum | reverse complement strand
TGCACTTGCGGTTGCAGGGGAAGGTGCCGGGAGTGGAGGTTGGGTTGGTGGGGGGTGTGGACCTGACGAGGGAGTCGTGGAGGGAGTAGTCTCTCCTGAATGCTGATGGTGGGGAGACGGAAATATATCTCTGGTGGTGGGGTCTGTCTGGAGGTGGCAGAAATGACAGAGGATGATACGATGTATCTGGAGGTTGGTGGGGTGGAAGGTGAGGACCAGTGGGGTTCTGTCCTTGGCGATTGGAGGGACGGGGTTCAAGGGCGGAGGTACGGGAAGTGGAGGAGATGCGGTGGAAAGCGTCGTCGACCACATCGGAGGGGAAATTACGGTCTTCGTCGACCACGTCGGAGGGGAAATTGACGCATCTGCTCCCAGGAGGACCATCCACTGCATCTGCTCCCTGGAGGACCATCCGCCACATCTGCACCCAGGAGGACCAATTCCACCGCATCTGTTCCCAGGAGGACCAATTCCACTACCGACCTCCGCCTCTGGCGCATCTGCTCCCAGGAGGACCAATTCCATGACCGAAGCTACGTAGATTACACTTCCTCCCACCCTTCCCCCTGTAAAAACACCGTCCCATATTCCCAATCCACCGCCTCCGCCGCATCTGCTCCCAGGAGGACCAATTCCACTACCGAACAACTCAAATTGCCTCCTTCTTGAAAGATCGCAATTTCCACTCCGACATGGTCGACGACGCTTTCCACCCATCTCCTCCATTTCCCACACCTCCGCCCTTGAACCCCGCCTCTCCAATCGCCACCAGGACAGAACCCCACTGGTCCTCACCACAGAACCCCACTGGTCCTCACCTTCCACCCCACCAACATCTAGATACATCATATCATCCTTCGTCATTCCCGCCACCTCCAGACAGACCCCACCACCAAGGATATATTTCCCTCTCCACCCCTATCAGCATTCAGGAGAGACCACTCCCTCTGTGACTCCCTCGTCAGGTCCACACTCCCCACCAACCCAACCTCCACTCCCGGCACCTTCCCCCGCAACTGCAAGAAGTGCAAAACTTGCGCCCACACCCCCCTCCTCATCTCCCTCCAAGGCCCCAATGGACCCAACCTCCCCGTGGCTGAACACTTTAGCTCCCTCTCCCATGTCCTTTGCCTCCTCCATTGCCAGACCCTGGCCACACGACGCCTGGAGAAAGAGCGCCTCATCTTCCGCCTATGAACCCTCCAACCACCCGGGATGAATGTAGATTTCTCCAGCTTCCTCATTCCCCTTCCCCCCACCTTATCTCAGTTCCAACCCTCTGATTTATCTTAGCCTGCTTGGCACACCAGCCTCATTCCTGAAGAAGGGCTTATGCCCGAAATGTCGATTCTCCTGCTCCTCAGATGCTGCCTGGTCTGCTGTGTTTTTCCAGCACCACATTTTTCAAGAAAGCTTTCACTGCCAATGGTGGCTGCCATTCAGCACTTAGTGCTCAGATTTCTGCCCAGCGTTGGGGAAGAAGTTCTGCCTGAGAGCTGTTGACTAATCGGGAGCATGGCTATTTCAGCTGACAATTAAGAGCCATTCACATTGTTATGGGCCCAAGGTTCCATATTGGCAGAGCAGGTAAGTGTGTCACATTTCCTTCCCCAAAGGGCATAAGTATACAGTGGTATAAGTATGACAATTATCATGATCATCATTACTGACAGGAGCTTGTACTCCAGATTTATTAATTGAATTTGAATTCCAGTAGCTATTAAGGTGAGATTTGAACCCATGACCCCAGAGTAATAGCTTTTGGATTCTAGATCACAAGCGTAGTGACAAAATGGAAAGAAATTCTTCAATCCAACTTGTCCATGCCAACCAGATATCTGAAATTAATCCAGTCCCATTTGGCCCATATCCCTCTAAACTCTTCCCATTCATATATCTAATCAGACGCCTTTTAAATGTTGTAATTGTACCAGTCTCCACCACATCCTCTGGCAGTTCATTCCACACACCCACCACCCTTTGTGTGAAAACGTTGCCTCTTATGTCCCTTTTAAATCTTTCTCCTACACCTTAAACCTATGTCTATTAGTTCTAAACTCCCCTACCCTGGAGAAAATACCTTGTCTATTCAACCCATCCATGCCCCTCATGATGTTATAAACGTCTGTAATACCACCCGTCAGCCTCCAACAGTCAAGGAAAAATAGCCCCAGCCTATTCAGCCTCTCCCTTTAGCTGAAACCCTTCAACCTTTGCAACATCATTATACAGTATATCTTTTCTGAACTCTTTCAATTTTCCCAGGAATGAAAGGCTTAACATATGAGGAATGTTTGAGGATTCTGGGACTATCCTCGATGGAGTTTAGAAGTATGAGAGGGGATCTGATTGAAATTTCAAGAATACTGAATGGCCTAGACAGAGTGGAAGTTGGGAAGATGTTTCCATTGGTAGGAGAGATGAGGACCTGAGGGGACATCCTTAGAGTAAGGGGAAGACTGTTTAAAATAGATTAGATTTCCTACAGCGTGGAAACAGGCCCTTCAGCCCAAACAAACCTCCAAAGAGTAGACCCATTTCCCTCTGACTAAAGCACCTAACACTATGGGCAATTTACCATGGCCAATTCACCTGATCTGCACATCTTTGGACTGTGGGAGGAAACTCACGCAGACACAGGGAGAATGTGTAAACTCCACACAGACAGTTGTCCGAGACTGGAATCAAACCTGGGACCCTGGTGCTGTGAGGCAGCAGTGCTAACCACTGAGCCACCATGCCACTTTAATAGAGATAAGGAGAAACTTCTTCAGCCAGAGAGTGGCTGAATTGCCACAGAACGCTGTGGAGGCCAGGTCATTGAATATATTTAAAACAGAGATAGCTATATTCTTGATTGCCAAGGAGATCAAAGGTTATGGGGAAAGAGCGGGTCAAACCTATCAACCATGACTGAATAGCGGACCAGACTCAATGGGCTGAAGGGCCTAATTTCTGCTGCTATGTCTTATGTTTTAACATCTTTCCTATAGTAGGGAGACCAGAATTGAATGCAATATTTCAAAAGTTGCCTAATCAGTCCTGTACAGCCACAACAGGACCTCACAACTCCTTTACTCAATGCACTGACCAGTAAAGGCAAACGTGCCACTAAAGAAGGATTACACTTGATACGCCGACTTCCACACCTCCTGATGCTGCCTGGCTTGCTGTGTTCTTCCAGCCCCCTGCTTGTCTACCTTGGATTCCAGTATCTGCAGTTTTTTTTTCCTCTTCTTCACTACCCTGTCGACCTGCGACTCCACTTTCAAGGAACTATGAACCTGCACTCCAACGTCTCTTTGTTCAGCAACACTTCCCCAGGACATTGCCATTAAGTGTCTAGGTCTTGCCTTGATCTGCCCTACCAAAATGTAGCACCTCATTTATCTAGATTGGATTCCATCTGCCACTCCTCAGCCCATTGACACTTCTGATCAATGACCCATTGTATGCTGAAACAACCTTCTTGGCTGTCCACTGCACCACCAATTTTGGTGTCATTTGCAAACCTACTAACACTTTCTCCTATATTCACATCCAAATCATTCATATAAATGACAAAATACAGTAGACCCAGCACTGATCTTTGTAGCATGCCACTGGTCACAGGCCTCTGGTCTCACCTTAAACTGTCACAGATTGGTGGGGTGGGGAGGGTTGTCGTTCCTTAATTAAGAAAGAAGGAAGACTTACTTGAAGTGCCATTGTGGAAGCTTACATATCAGAACAAATATGGCAGAAAAACCAATGTGGAAGAATGGAGTTACTTACATGATACAGGATATGAGGAAATGTAGTCAACGTAACTGTGGAAGTTGGTGGACTCATTTGAATGTTAGTAGACTATTTTAATTCACCAATTTGCTATTCTGCTTACAGATGGCAAATCTCCTGTGTTAGATGGAAGGTTGCCATGCAAAAGGGACAAGATCATAGTGAGGTATAAGAAATTTTACAGTCCATTGTGTCTGCGTGGTCATCAAGTATTCATCTATTCTCATCCCATTGTCCAGCACTTGGCCTGGAGCCTTGTGGTGTTTCAGATGTACATCTAAATAGTTCTTAAATGTCTTGAAGGTTCCTGTCTCTATCTTCCTGCTCTTTACATTAAAACTGTTTCCCCTTGTGAGTACCTGAGAAGTAGAGCAAGGTGTCACAGAGGGAATAGTCCCCTCATAATACCGGAAGGTTGGGGGGGAGAAAGGAAGATAGGTTTGGTGGTGGCATCATGCTGGAGGTTGTGGAAATGACTTGTCGAATATAGAGACCAGTGGGGTGGAACACACAAAACAAGGGGAACCCTATCGTGGTTTTCAGAGGGACAGTAAGGCATAAAAGCAGAAGTGTGGAAAATGTGGCAGACACAGTTGATTCCCTCAGTCAGCCTAAAGTTTATGCTCAGGTCTTGGGATGTGGCTGGAGCTCACAATCTTCTGACACAATTGCGATACAATTCAAAAAATAAGCTGAGCTGGGCACTTTGGCAATTAAATTAATATTCAAGTTTGGAGCATCTCTCTTGCTGATTTGAAGGACATTATACCATGATTTCAGAATTTCAATCTAATCACTATCCGTGCACTCGTTCACAGCAGGAATATAAAGTAGCTTTCCCTGCTTTTAAGTTAATGTAAGAACTGTAAGAGAGGTTAATTCATTACAGCTTTTTCTCATTTTGATTTCTTCTCACTCACTTCAGAGAGGTACCTGACCTTCAGCTGTTATCTTGAGATTCAAATAGAGATCAAATTAATGCAATGAAACATATTGAGTTCTGCTAATATTTCCCCAGCTGGTACTGAAGAATACAATTCAGCTGAGGCGATCCACACCATCACAGTGGGGAAAAGTCTTGATGGGAAGTTGGGATTCAGTGTCCGTGGGGGTTCTGAACATGGTCTTGGAATATTTGTGAGCAGAATAGAAAAAGGAAGTGCAGCTGGTAAGTCATGACTTTAATATATTTAAACAAGAATTCTGAACTTATTTTCCATTAATTTAAATGTATTTTTGGCTTGAAACTGAAGGACAAAAGTTGTACATTGTACATCTTGTCCTTTAAAAATATTACCATTCCTTTATCTCATCCTTCTTTCCAACATCTGCTTGTATCTGAAAGAGAGAACTTGATGTTATAAGCAAATATTATAATACAATTACGAGCAGTGAAACTTTCACAGGTTATCAATTATTTTATTTTTGCTTTGTTTATCTGCTTAGAGCAAAGTGGGCTCTGCGTAGGTGATAAAATTATGGAAGTTAATGGAATTAGTTTAGAGAATATCACCATGGGAAGTGCTGTCACTGTGCTCACTGGAAGCCATCACCTACATTTGGTAATAAGACGCTTGGGGAAAGTTCCAGGGATCAAGTTTTCTCGAGAACTGACCACATGGTAAGTAAGTAGCGTGGATGAATAACAGAAAGTTAAAAACTTTTTTTTAATGGTGCTTTGAGCTTGAACATTTGTGACTGACACTTTTGGAGTACTTAGAGCAAATTCTAGCACAATTGGAAATTTTAATATGTTAAAGGTGGAAGAGGCAGATATCATATGATGTATACTTGATGCTGTCACTTGAATTCTAAAAGGTCCTATGGTCAAATTTCTCTTGCTGTTATGATCTAAGCTGATATTACTACTGGACTAGTCAGATCCCAGACTGATTGATATGGCTTGATAGATTATAGTTTGTTTCCTTTCAGTTAACATGGTGGTCTTTCACTGAAACACAAGTGCATAATACTGAGATTTGGTTTTAGCAACAAAATAGAAGTTTATTAATCCAAAGAAATGAGGATGGAATAGAACAAACCAAGCTGTTTGCATATAACACCATTTGTAAGATTTCAACACACATAACAAATTAAAATCCAATCAATCAGAATGCCATCACTTTAAAGTACTTAAACACCAAAAAGAATTCCCTTCTCTATCATATCTATAAGTTTGACTTGAATGTTTCTTCCAATTCTCAGTTTTAAGAATTTAATAGCCTTTTCCTTGATTATTCACACAGCTGAGCTTAATCTTTCTTACCTTCAAATAACCCCTTCAGGTTTCTAACCAAACAACTCCGGTCTTGAATTTTCAAACTAAATCCTTGCACTGTGGTAATCTATTTCCTAATTGTACTGAACTCACTCCTTTCTCCAGGGAAAAATGTTGTTGCATCAAACTTCAGACAGGCCTTCTGGGAATGTCACAAAAATAAAAAATATAATTTTTTCATTCTCCTAAACCAAAGGCAAGCAGCAGCAGAAACAGAAATTGCTGGTAGAGAAACTCAGCAGGTCTGGTAGTATCTGTGGAGAGAAAGCAGAGTTAACATTTTGGATCCAGTGATCCTTCTTTAGAACAAAGATTGTGTTAGCATTAGCCCTCATACTGGCTACAATGACACATAGGGCTGACGATGATTTACTTCTCAGATACAGAGGCAAAGATTGGCCTGGACTGAGAGCACCCTGACCGTGGCCAAGCCGCTGGATTGATCTAAGAGGCTGCCCTTGACTTACTGTGTTGGCATCTCCTGAGTGTGGACTTGTTGGGTCAAAGGGCCTGTTTCCACACTGGAGGAATTCTATGGATAAAAAGGAATTCTATACATCCTGTGAACAAACTTTAAAAAGGTTGCACCAGATATCTCTTTCTGTGGTGTAATTTTGCATAAAATTGGTGTCATATCCAAATATTTCAATGTATTTACTGCATATGAAATTATGTTAATGCATCATTGCCCATGTATATCTAAAAATTCTGCTTTCTTCCATTAGGGTTGATACTGTAACAAGAAGAATAATAGCAGAAAAAAATCAAATATCTGCAGACAGTGTATCTGAGGATGGAGCCAGGAGAATCATCCATCTTTACACTAGTTCAGATGATGTGTGTCTTGGTTTTAATATCAGAGGTGGAAAGGAATTTGGTTTGGGAATATATGTGTCCAGGTAAGGTCCAAGTTTCTATTGACAGCATAGATTCAAAATTAATCAGCATGGTAATCTTGCTGGGTATTGAAGTGTGACGAGTGAAGTCTCATGGTCCTTATTCTTTATTTTGAAAGAACGAACACCTAGCTGATAAATTGCGAAGGGTCATGATATTGAGATATATCGTGATCTATGCCTTTTTTTTGTTGCATAAAAAATCCATTTTTAAACTTTTTGATGCCTGTTTTAAAATAATGCAAGAAATAATTTACACAACCACATATAACTTTCAACAGAATAATGTATTGTTGGAAATATACCCTTATGTGCTTTCAAGAGGTCAACTGTGCAAAAAATCAACAGAGCGATAGATAAGCAAATAGTAAACTAATTTCAAAAAGGCTTTTCAGTGAGGCCAACAAAAATATTTGCAGGTTCTAATTAATCATGTTGAAAATATGTACATAGACTTCTTGTGAAGAGGGAAATGCTGTAAATCTGGTCATGCAAATGACTGCACAAAATTAGAACAACATGGGACTGTTTGCAATGAAATTTGCTTGTCACAAAGAGTACTTTTATATTTCAACACAATTTCATATTTTTTCAGAGGATGAGCATCATTTTGCTTTGATATTTGAATGTAAATAAATAATAGTGCTTTTTTCTTCAATGTTACACAGAGATTAAATTGATTGACAGCCTAAGTCTACAATAGAGTCAAGATTAGAGTGGTGCTGGAAAAGCATAGCAGGTCAGGCAGCATCCGAAGAGCAGGAAAATCGACACTTTGGGCAAAAGCCATTCATCAGAAATGAGGCTGGGAGCCTTGGGGGTGGAGAGATAAATGGGAGATGGGAGGGGCTGGGGGGAAGGTAGCTGAGCGTGCAATAGGTGGATGGAGGTGGAGGTGGGGGTGAGGGTGAGGGAGTTAGGTCGGAGAGGAGGGTGGAGCAAATAGGTGGGAAGGAAAATGGACACATTTTCTACAAACCCACCGACTCCCACAGCTACCTGGATTACACCTCCTCCTACATTGCCTGTTGCAAAAATGCTATCCCTTATTCCCAATTCCTCCGTCTCTATGATCAGATGATCTCCTCCTTCAAACACCACAGTTTCCCCTCCCAAGTGGTTGATGATGCCCTCCAGCGCATCTCATCTAAATGCTGCACCTCTGCCCTCTAACCCCACCCCTCCCGCAACAATGGCAGAACCTCCCTGGACATTACCTTCCACCCCACCAACCTCTGCATTCATTGCATACATTGCATCATCCTCCGCTATTTCTGCCACCTACAAATGGACTCCACCCCAGAAATATATTTCCCTCACCACTTCTATCCACCTTCCGTAAAGACCGTTCTCTCCATGACTACCTGGTCAGGTCCATGCCCCCAATAACCCACCTGCCCCAGCACTTTCCCCTGCCACCATAGGAATTGCAAAACCTGCTCCCACACCTCCACCACCACCCCCCCTCACCTCCATCCAAGGCCCCAAAGGAGCCTTCCACATCCATCAAAGTTTCACCTGCACTTGCACACGTCATTTACTGTATCCGTTGCTCCCGATGCAGTTTCCTCTACATTAGGGAGACTGGACGCCTACTCACAGAGCGCTTCAGAGAACATCTCCGGGACACATGCACCAACCAACCCCACTGCCCCATGGCTGAACATCTCAATTCCACCTCTCACTCTGCCGAGGACATGCAGGTCCTGGGCCTCCTCCATCGCCACTTCCTTACCACCCGATGCCTGGAGGAAGAATGCCTCATCTTCCACCTCGGGAGCCTCCAACCCCATGGCATCAATGTGGACCTCACCAGTCTCCTCATTTCCCTTCCCCCCACCTTATCCCAGTTCCAACCTTTGTTGTGGAGAAAATACAGAGAACCACCAGGAGACGCAGAGAGTTCTTCAAGAAGTAGGTCTTTTATTTGCAAACAAAAAACCTTGACAGATTCTCGAATGCCCACGAACCTCAGGGTCTGTGGAGTTTTATATTTTTTTATCATGTTTCTGTTAGCTTATCAACATGTCCAACTATATTAATCAAAGTACTTCACTCTAGCTACACAATAAACCAGTGATGTTAATTCCCATTATCTCTTTAGTTGTACATTCTACTTAATGTTATTCTAATGTCACAGTTAGATTTTTTTTGCTAACTATGCTACAGTGGTCTTTCCATTCCAGACTAACCTGTCATGATAGATATTTAGCTATTCCATCTGTTACAATAGTCTCCTGTCTCAAGCTGACTCTACTAACTATTAATTAGATATTTTAATGTCATGTTCCAAATATCTATTGTCCCAATCCTGTCATAAAACACTTAACAGAGAAACTTGCTTTATTATTTGTGTTGTCTCATCTCGCCATAGTGACCTTTCAGCCTTAACCTTTGCTAATTGGTGTAAGAATGTTCCACTTTGGTTATCTCATTCTGCCTTCCACAGAACACAGGTTGCTAGTGTTCTTCATGCTTTGACCCTTCCGATACTTTCATGTTCTTCATTTTCCATACCTTGCAGCTCAGCACCATCCTCATGACCTGTACCATCTGTCAATCTTCCTTCCACCTATCCGTTCCACCCTCCTGTCCGAACTATCATCTTCACCCCCACTTCCATCCACCTATTGCACTCTCAGCTGCCTTTCCCCCCCCCCCCCCCACCCAAGCCCTATCCCCCTCCCATTTATCTATCCACCCCAAGACTCCCAGCCACATTCCTGATGAAGGGCTTTTGCCCAAAACGTCAATTTTACCTGATTCTCGGATGCTACCTGACCTGCTGTGCTTTTCCTACACCACTCTAATCTCGACTTTGATCTCCAGCATCTGCAGTCCTCACTTTCGCCTAAGTCTACAGCAGGCTGATAGTGAATCGGCTATCCATTTTACATTGCATAAAACTTATTTTTAGGTTGAAGTCAATGAAAAATAAATTAGATATGGTTTGCCACCAGCCTGCTTTGCACTATGTGTTTTAACCAGTTTCAATTGCCCCCTCCATCTACTGCCCTTGCCTTTCAAAGCTGCATGGTGCCCAACTGAGCAATATTCTTAAAAGGACTGCTTGTGAATCAAACAGGCTGCGAATGAGAAATTTCAAAGGGGACATTGTCATCTCGTCTCTTTTTTCTGCACAGTGTCTTGAAAAATGATGTGGAGCACCTTTAAGTCTGGGGCCAGTTACCTACGTGAATGCTTCAAAAATATTTTTATTTCCTACCAACCTTTAACCTCCCTTTACCTCCTCTTGAAACTTATAACTTCTTTCCAGGCTGTCGTCCTGTTGGTACAGGAACTTTTTATTTGTCTTTATCTGTGAACTGAGATGGTGGGTGTCACAGGCCGTTCAAATGTAAGGTGCAATACTCCTGATTTCAATTCCCACCCAATTTTATCATTAATGTATATTTCTTGCTACCATCAATGTGTATTTCCAGCAGCAATTGCTGGGTAACTATCAGAAGTAGACATCTTGTCTGTTTCTCCTTCATGATCTAAAGGTATCACAGGCACTTGTAGTTATTCACTATTGCCAGACCAACAATCATAAATTGAGTACATCCAGACTTTGTGTAGTAAATTATCAGCTAAACATCGCAAATGCTCCAATTGCTTCCGTCTCTTTGTTTCCTGTTTTATTGAATGCCTTTGTATTAAGGATAATTATTTATTGGTAGAGTTGATCCTGGAGGACTAGCAGAACAGAATGGCATTAAAGTTGGTGACCAGATACTGGCAGCCAATGGAATAAGCTTTGAGAAAATTACCCACAGTAAGGCAGTAGAAATCCTGAAGAGTTACACACATGTGATGCTGACAGTTAAGGTAATCATAAATATATCACTGTATCTGCAATGCATAGCAATATTGTCATGCAGAATTGAATTTTAATTTCCAGAACATCATTTTAAACATTTCTAAAGTGTAAATAGATTTCTGTAGAAAATATTTTCTTTTCATGTTAACATTGGGATTTGGCAAGTTGCATTAGTTTCACTAAATTCTGGTGTTCATCAGATAATGAGGTATTAAACTGATCTGTTTGTATACAATAGACTAACATCTGGAAAAGAAAGAAGTGTGACAGTAATTTGCTGATTAAGAGTACTCTTTGTGTATAGTTTACATTTAAATAATTGTTAGAATTTATACTGTGTAGTGAATACTCTAACAATATAGTGCAAATCACAAAATGAGTACACTATTTCATAAATCATGTAGCTGTATCATTTTGCTGTTAAAGAGTTACAGAAGGTAATTATACCCTTGAGATCACAACAATTTACAGTACTTTCATCTGATAATGTATCAGTGAAAATAACAGATGGTAAAATGCTGAAGATTTCACAAATCTGGAAGCTTTGATTCGCTGTGCTGAATGTCTTCCAAATCTACTTAATAATCTGATATACAACAGTGAAACCAAAACATAAACTGTCTGGGAAACAGAACGGAACATGAAACATAAAGGATTGGAGCAGGAATATTCAGTCAGATCATTGAACCTGCTCTGCCATTCAGTGGCTGTATTCCCAGTCCTTGTCCTTCCCAATGGTAGTGGTTGAGTGTTTGGAGGGTGCTGTCAAAGGAGGATTAGTGAATTTCAGTGTATCTTGTAGATAGTAAATACTGCTGCTCCTGAGCAATCGCTGGTGGAGGGAGTGGATGCTTGTGCATGGTTTGCCAGTCATGCAGGCTGCTTTGTTCTGGATGATGACATGTTGAGTGTTCCGGAGTGTTGTTGGAGCTGCCCTCACTCAGGCAAGTGAGGATTATTCCATCACACTCCTGACATGTGCCTTGTAACAGGCTTTGGGGAGTCAGAAGGTGAGTTACTCTCTGTAGAATTCCTAGCCGCTGATCTGCTCTTGTAGCCACTGTATTTATATGGTGCGACCAGTTGAATTTCTGGTCAGTGGTAACCCCAGAATGTTGATATTGGGAGATTTAGTAATGGCAATAGAATTTAATATCAAGGGGCAATAGTCAGATTATGGCTGATATGTGGTAAACATCTGCAAACTTACCAACCATGCTTCCTCTATTCTTATCCAAATCGTTTATAAAATTGACAAACAACGGTGAACCCAAATCCAGTCCCTGTGGAACATCACTGGTCACAGGCCTCCAGTCTGAACAACAATCCTCCACTCTGAACAACAACCCTCCACTACTACTGTCTGTCTCCTACTGTCAAACCAATTTTGTATTCAATTAGTCAGCTTTCCCTAGATCCCATGTGATCTAACTTTGCTAACCAGTGATGCTAACACTATCGAATGTCAAGGGACAGTGGTTAGATTGTCTCCTATTGGAGATAGTAATTGCCTGGCATTTATGCAGCATTAATGTTACTTGCCACTTGTCAGCTCAAGGCTGGATATTGTCCAGATCTTGTTGCATTTAAACGTGGACTGCTATAGTATCAGAGGAGTCACAAATTATGTTGAACGTTGTGCGATCATCAGCAAACTTCTCTACTTCTGTTTTTGCTACCAAAGCTCACATTTATGCACAATTTACTTTATCTGTCATGTACTTGCCCATTCACTCAACCTGTCCAAATCACACTGGAGTACCTCAGCGTCCTCCTAACAGTTGACCCTCCGGTCACCTACAAACTTGGAGATATTACATTTAGTTCCATCATCTAAATCATTAATATATATTGTGAATAGCTAGGGTCCATGCACTGATCCTTGCAGTACCCCACTAGTCACTGATTGCCACTTGGAAAAAAGTCTATTTATTCTACCATTTCATGTCAGTCAACCAGTTCTCTATTCATGTCAGTACATAACCCCAATCACGTGCTATAATTTTACATGCTAATCTCTTTTGTAGGACCTTATCAAAAACTTTCTGAAAGTCTAAGTAAACCACATCCACTGGCTCTCTGTATTACTTACATGCTTGAAAAATTTCAGTAGATTTATCAAGCATGATCTCCCTTTTATAAAACCGTGCCATCTCTGTCCAATCCTCCCACTGTTTTCCAAGTGCTCTGCTAACACATATTTTACAATGGACTCTAGCATTTTACCCACTGCTGATGTTAGGCTTAATAGTCTGTAATTATCTATTTTCTCTCTACCTCTTTTATTTCATAATCGGGTTATATTAGCTTCCCTCCAACCCAAGGAACTATTCTAGAGTCAAAAGAATCTTGAAAGATGACCACCAATGCACCAATTATTTCTAGAGCCACCTCCTTAATTACTCTGGGTTGTAGAAGATTGGATCTTGGAGATTTATAATCCTTTAATCCCATCAATTTCCCCAACACATTTCCCTACTGAAATTGATTTCCTTCACTTCCTCTCTCTCACTAGACCCTGTGAGCTCAAACACTTTTAGATGTTACCTGTGCCCGCCTTTGTAAAGAAGGAACTGAAATATGTAGTTCATTGGTCTGACATCTTTTTGCTCCTCATTATAACTTCCCCTGTTTCTGACTGGAACAGAGAAGAGGAGTTTGTTTGGGAAATCTGGAAGCACTGGCTTCCCAGATATCCTGGGAAAATTAACCATGATACACTTGGATTTCTTCATGAGATTTTTTGCCTAGCAACCCATCTAATTGGTAGGCTCTGGATTGTCTAACATTGAGTAGGAAAGCTGGCCAATGAATA
This sequence comes from Chiloscyllium plagiosum, assembly GCF_004010195.1. Taxonomy (NCBI): domain Eukaryota; kingdom Metazoa; phylum Chordata; class Chondrichthyes; order Orectolobiformes; family Hemiscylliidae; genus Chiloscyllium; species Chiloscyllium plagiosum. Next base: position 53,429,281 of record NC_057731.1, on the reverse strand, counting down.
GAGAGGAAGGAGGTGTAAAAGGAGAGATGTTGCTACATGAAGAGTTCATGGTTGGGACAGAAAGTCAGGGAAGAGGGGTAGAGCGGAAGAGATTATGGTTGGGGAAAGTATTCACTGTTGTGAAGTAGTGGTTGTGATCAACTGTGTTTATAATCAGAAGGAAGAGATCATAGTCTTGGAGAAGGTGAGGGTGATAACGATGATCAACAAAGATCATGGGGTTAGATTTTTGAGGCTTAAAGATTGCTGGAGGGGATGTTCTGGGTGGCAGGGAGATATGTGTTGTTGGAGACCTTGGACGTGGGCTGTCAGCTAGTTCTGGGTTGTGAAACAGGTAAATCTATTGGGCTTGCAGGAAATACAGGAGCCTACTCTAGCCCACATCATTCTGTCCATTTTCATGTCCTTTTCCATGTCAAGTTTACTGAGGCCTCAAAAACCTGGTTGAAACTTGTAGAAAATAAAGTCCTGTGAAACTGCATCACGCAGCCTCAAAAGAGTTTTCAGACTGATCCTCCTTCTGGATTTGTCTGCCTAAAATAAGTTCGCAGAGCTGAAACATTAATTGTTTCTAACTTCACAAACCTGGCATTTCCACTATTCAATCAGAAATATATGTGTGGTTCCAAAACAAAATGAAGGTTAAATATTGCTGAATTCAAACTAGCTTGAAGAGCTAAGGATGTCTATGCAATATAAGTACAGAGAGGATTACACTGTCTACAAGAATGATTTTGAATATTCTGGATGTTAAAAAATTTCCAGATGATTTGTATTTGCAGCAGTATGGTGCACTGTTGCCACATAATGTGCCCTATATACCTTCTCAGCTGTGAAGTGTGCTTCAGGGAATTTATTATTTAGCAGGTTCTCGGGTCAAATTCTCTTCCAAATACACTTTCGTGAAATCACTGATATACGTGATGTCTTTGCTCAGGAAATTGGTAAATATCCTGCATACAAGGAAATGGTGGCCGAATACAGCTGGTTGACTAAATGTAAGTACAGAATAGAACTCTGAATAAGTATTAGCAAAGTATTGTGGATGTTGGAAATCTGAATCAAATGCAGAATATGCTGCAGAAACTCAGCAGATCTGGCAGCAAATGTGGAGAGAAACAGAATTAATGTTTTAGGTCTGATATGACACTTCTTCAGTATCCTGCTGTCCTGAAGAAGTCCCATCAGACACAGAATATTTGTTTCTCTGTCCAAAGACACTGCCAGACCTGCAGATTTTCTCCAGAATTTTCTGTGTTTCGCTCAATAAATATTACCATCCAGTACCTTGTATGAGTTTTCTGGTATGATAAACAAAACAACTTTCAATCATATTTTATTGTGTCACATTCCTCAAATCAAAAAATATAAGAGTTAAGGTATATTTTCTCTTTGTAAATTTGGCAAGTATGTATTTTATTAAATTATCATTGTAAATCATTTACAATTTAAAAAAAAATTCCTTCAACCAAAATCCCTGAGACTAGATTTTATGTGCCCATGCAAACATGCTTTTGGTGGGGAGGGTACATAAACACGGGCGATGCCCAGCCCACCATCTTTGCATTTGCCTGCAAGCTCACTTTCTGATCACACTAAGTAGATCAGCACCAAAACCTGCAGTCTGCTGTCATATTTAAATAAATAATTAACTGTCATTTGAACTTGTTGCTAAGCCAGTTGGCTGCCCACATCACAACGCAGCTGATGTGAGCATGAGTTGGCAACACTTTTTCTTAATGTTTTTTTAAATGGTGGGAAGGAAGTGGGGATGCTAACTTGGCAGGATTGGGGGAATACCCTTTCTGCAACATGGCACACGGAAAGATAGTAGCCCTCTTCTCTCCTACCTGCTAGTCCCCGAAACCAAACTCCCCGCACCTCTACCATATCTCCCTGCTTGACTAAAGCATCCCTGCCTAATGGCTTGACTTAATCACTCCAGGATCCATTGGTCTGTCTTAATGCTTCCTCCTGTGATTCCATTGCCATTTGCCACTAGGTCAGAAGTATCTTTATTATAGTCATTAATATAGATTTTAAATAGCTGAAGCTTGAACACTGATTCTTGTGGCATGTTTATCCCTATGCTCTTATTCTGGTCTTTTAACTAATCCAATTCCCATACTTATATATTACCCCCAAGTCCACAAGCCCTTAAAATCCACAAGCCTTTATCTTCTATATTAACCATTTGTGTGGCATCTTATTGAATGTCTTCTGAAATACACTTATACTATTACTTTGCATCAGTGTTCACAAAGGAGAGGAACATGATGAATGTTGAGATTAGAGATAGAAGTTTGACTAATCTGGATCATGTTGGCGTAAGTAGGGAAGATGTGTTGGGTATGCTAGAGGTTATTAAGGTGGACAAATCCCCAGGACCGGATGGGATCTATCCCAGGTTGCAGAGGGAGGCGGGAGAGGAAATAGCTGGGGCCCGGACAGATATCTTTGTGGCATCCTTAAATACGGTTGAGGTGCTGGAGGACTGGAGGGTAGCTTATGTTGTACAAGAAGGGTAGTAGGGATATTCCAGGTAACTACAGACCAGTGTGCCTGATGTCGGTGGTGGGGAAGTTGCTGGAGAGGGTACTAAGAGATAGGATCTATTTATATTTAGAAACGAATGAGCTTCTCAGTGATAGGCAACATGGTTTTGTGCGGGAGAGATCGTGCCTTACCAACTTACTAGAGTTCTTCGAGGAAGTAACCAAGTTGTTAGATGAAGGAAGAGCTGTTGATGTCATATACATGGACTTTAGTCAGGCATTTGATTAAGTTCCCCATTGTAGACTAGTGGAGAAAGTGAAGTCACATGGTGTGCAGGGTGTTCTAGCTATGTGGATAAAGAACTGGTTGAGCAACAGGAGACATAGAGTAGTAGTTGAAGGGAGTTTCTCGAAATGGAGAAAGATGACCAGTGGTGTTCCACAGGGATCAGTGCTGGGGCCACTGTTGTTTGTGATATACATAAATGATTTGGGAGAGGGCACTGTTTGTATGATCAGCAAGTTTGCAGATGACACAAAGATTGGTGGAGTAGCAGAAAGCATAAGGGACTGTCAGAGAATACAGGAGGATATAGATAGACTGGAGACTTGGGCGGAAAAGTGGCAGATGGCTTTCAATCCAGACAAATGTGAGGTGATGCATTTAGGCAAGTCTAATTCTAGAGCGAATTATACAATGAATGGAAGAACCTTGGGAAAAGTTGATGGGCAGAGAGATCTGCGAGTGGAGGTCCACTGTACCCTGAAGGTTGCTGCACAGGTGGATAGAGTGGTCAAGAAGGCATATAGTTTGCTTGCCTTCATTGGACGGGGTATTGAGTATAAGAGCTGGCAAGTCATGTTAAAATTGTACAGGACATTGGTTCGGCCGCATTTAGAATATTGTGTTCAGTTCTGGTCGCCACATTACCAAAAGGATGTGGACGCTTTGGAGAGGGTGCAGAGAAGGTTTACGAGGATGTTGCCTGGTATGGAAGGTGTTAGCTATGAAGAGAGGTTGAGTAGGTTAGGTTTATTTTCACTAGAAAAAAGGAGATTGAGGGGGGACCTGATTGAGGTTTACAAAATCATGAAGGGTATAGATAGGGTGGATAGAGGCAAGCTTTTTCCCAGGGTGAAGGATTCGTTAACCAGAGGTCTTGCTTTCAAGGTGAGAGGTGGAAAGTTTAAGGGGGATACACACGGCAAGTACTTCACATAGAGGGTGGTTGGAACACATTGCCAGCAGAGGTGGTAGAGGCATGCATGGATTCATTTAAGATGCGTCTGGACAGATGCATGAGTAGGTGGGGAGCGGAGGGTTACAAATGCTTAGGAATTGACCGACAGGTTTAGACAGTACATTTGGATCGGCTCAGGCTTGAAGGGCCGAAGGGCCTGTTTCTGGGTTGTAAATTTTCTTTGTTCTTTGTTCTATCCACTGTTTTCCCCATATCAACCCTACTAGTTACATCCCCAAACATTAATATATTTGTCAAGTATGATTTGCCTGTTGAATGACCATATTGACTTTGTCTATGATTTTCTATGTGCACAGTTTAAGATTTTTTAATAAATGACTTCGTTATGACTGACATCAGACTAACTAGCCTGTTGTTCCCTGTCTTTTGTCTTCCTCCTTTCTTGATTAATGGAGTTATGTTTACTAAACTTCCAAACATCAAGAAATGTTCCAGAAATATCAGTTTTTAAAAATCATAGCGAGTGGATTGTCTGCTATTCTTTCATACCATTGAAATCAATCCAAAGAAATCAGCTTCTACTTTTGGGTGGGCAATTCACTCCTGCAATTATATCCAGAAATCCAATGAGGAAATTGATAATAAGCATCAAGTAGCAAAATATTTCTAAATCTTTGCCTGATTACAACTTGGTCAAATCATGAGTATGTGCTATTTAATTAAACTACAAGAAGAAATTTTCCTAGATCTTTTCTGATTCATTCACAGGATGTGTGGCATTGGCAAGGCCAGTATTCACTACACATCCCTAACTGTCATTTTGAGGGTAGTGGTGCACCGTCTTCTTGTGTGTCGTGAATGTACACCTACTGGGCTGTTGTGTGGGAAGTTCCAGAATTTTGACACAGCCATAATAAAGAAATAATGATACCTCGAAGATGGATGATGTGTGACTTGAAGGAGAAGTTTTAGATGAAGTGCTTGCCCTTGTAGGTGATCAAGGCCAAGGGTTTGGAAGGTTTGTTTAGAGAAGCTTTGGACAGTTTGCTTATTGTAGATGATACATACTGCAACATAGTGTTCTGGTGATGGAGGGAATTAATGTTTAAGGCAGCGAATGGAGTTTCACTCAGGCTAGTTGCTTTGTCCTTGATGGTGTTGAGCAAGTTTAGTTTTGTTAAAGCTACATCATCTGACACCAGAGAATTCTCTGTCATACTTATAGTTTGTGGTTTCTAAATGGTGTAAAAGAGTTGAGGAGTCAGGGGATGAGTCACTTGCCACAGAATTCCCAATGTCTGGCCATGTTCTGCGGCCGCAGTATTCATGTAACTGTATCTATGTTTCTGATAAATGGTAACATCCTAACATATTATTGGTGATAAATTTGAAGATTGGAAAGTATTAAAGTGTGGCGTCAAGGAGCTGTAACAAATCCAGAGTCAATGGGAGTTGGGAAAGCCCTACCACTGGTAGGAATCATTCCTGGTACAATGGAAGGTGGTTATGGTTCAGAAGGTCAGCTGTAGGACTTCACTGAAGGAGTTCCTCATGGTAGTGTCTTTGGCCAAATGATCTTCAGCTGTATTTTCTTCCATCACAAGGCCAGAGGTAGGGGTGTTCACTGACGATTGCACAATGTTCAATGTGATGGAATAGTCCCTGTTTGCCTGGATGAGTGTAGCACCATCAGTGCTCAAGAAGCTTGACATGAGGCAAAGTTGACTGCTTGATCGGCACCACACCCATAAATGTTCACTGTCTCCACCACTGATACTTAGTGGCAGCAGTGTGTACCATTCCACAATATGCACTTAGGCTCCTTACACAGCACCTTCCAAACCCATGACCCAAACATCTAGAAGAATGACCTGCAGACATATGGGAACACCACCTCCTTCAACTTTCTCTTCTAGTCACTCACCATCCTGACTTGGAAACATGGTGCCGTTTTTCACTGGTTGCTGGATCAAAGCATGAGACATCCCTCCCTAACAGCTTTGTGGGTCTAACTACACCAATTTGAGAAGGCTGCATGCCATCTGGGATGGGAAATAAATGCTGGCTCAGCCAGCAATACCCACATTCCATGTTGAATAAAAAAAAAGGAAAGTTAGATTTTCTCTGTCTAAGCATAGAAACTGTCAGAAAATCATTTGGGTTGAGTGCATGTCTGTGAATGAATGCTTGCATTTAAAGTAATGAAAAGCATAGTTCTGTCACCCTCCTGACTTTGAGGTTCACTATGCCTGGGTATTCCATTGCTCCTATACACAGATCCAGGAAAATGTTTTGATGTGTTTTGATTAAAAAGCATGCAATAATTGTGTGTCCAGGTTAATCAAAAATACATTTATAAATATTTCTCTAACATTTGGAAGAAAAATCATGGAAAGAAGTCATTCAAAATTTTTGCTTTGTAGGTGCTGTTCAATGCAGCCTTTAGTCTTCCAAATAACTCTTCCTAATCCTAAATTGCAGTGCCATTTTGTTTTTTCAGTGACAAATAATCATTCTCAGCGCTTTGGCTCAGACATAAATTCCTCCACTTCATCTCATTCATCTGGGACACCTTTGAGCTCCATGAGTGATTCTTTGCAGGTCTTCCTCCCCACTACCCACAGTTCAACTGACATGGTAGATGTATGTATTTCCACAGAGGACTCCAAATCTCTTCAGTACAATCGTCTAAATACAATAGAGACTGCAATACAAACAGACCTCCAGTTGTCTCCCTCCTCGAATGTTGACATTTCAGGTGAACAAAGGACAGGAAAGCCAGTGACAGAGCGAAGCCGGACACTTGGGCGTACAGTTATCTTAAAGGAGACAGCCATTAGATCAGAGAGTTTTAAAGAAATGTGCATCAAACAAAGAACTGGCGATTCTGCTGATGAACTTTTGCTCTCTCCAAAAACTGCAATGCTGTTGGCCCTAAGTAAACCAAGGAAACCAATCAGTCGATCACAAAGTTACATTACAATTGGAGGTGAGAGTATTTAAATAAACTAAATCATAGATTCGTTGTTTTAGTTCCAAAAGGTTTCTGTGGCAATTTTTAAAAGTTTTTAAGTATATTTAGCTATCTTTGAAGTATCAGAAATTTAAGTTAATCAAATTGTAAACAATTTCTCATCAAAAAACAAAGAACTGCAAGCGAATGCTGACAATCTGAAATGAGCAGGGTCACCAAACCCGAAACATTGACTGCTTTCTCTCCACAGATGCTGTCAGAGCTGAGTGTCTCTACCAATTTCTGTTTTTGTTGCAAACAACTTCTGTTGACTTAAAATTACAAACAGATGAATTATGAACAGGAATAGATCATTCAAATCTGCAAGCCTGCTCCGCCATCCAATAAGATCATGGCTGATCTGTTTATGTTTTAAATTCCACATTGCCAGCTAATCCAAATAATTGTTTTAATTCTTTTGCCCAACAAGAATCTATGTACTTGTGCCTTAAAAATAGTCAATGACCACACCTCTACTGCCTTTTGAAGCAGAGAGTTCCAAAGTCACATGACTCTCAGAGTAAAAATATTCTCTTCACTTTAATCTTAATTTTTAAGCAGTGTCCCCTCAAGACCAAACAGTATCTCATATAATTCAATCAAGTTGCCTCTCAAGCTTCCAAATGCCAGTGGAAACAAGCCCAGTCTGTCTGAGACAACACTTTCATTCCAGTTATGAATCTAGTAATTCTCCCATGTTCTGCATCCAATGCATTTACATCCTTTCTTAAATAAGGAGCCCAAAAATGCACACAATATTCAAGATAAAGCCTCACCAATAAATGAAGCATAGCATCCTCACATTTATTCTCAATTCCTCTTGTAATAAAGGATAGTATTCCATTAGCCTTTGCAATTACTTGTTGTACCTACATACTAATTTTTTGTGACTCATACACCTAGATCCCTCCACAACTTAGAATTCTGTAGAATATAAATTGTAAACAGCTGAGGTCCCAGCAAAGACCTCTGCGGGGTCCCCCTCATCACATATTACCAATGAGAAGAAGACCCATTTTGCATATTCTCTGCTTCTTGCAGCCAGCCAAACGTTTATCCATGCTAATATGTTACTTCTAACATCATGATTCTACTTTGTGGAATAAAGTTTTATGTAGCAAATGTCAGGCACCTTCTAGAAATCCAAGTCCAGTATATCTACAGGTTTCCCTCCATCTACAGTGCATGTTACTACTTCAAAGAACTACCATAAATTGATTTAATTTGATTTGCCTTTGACAGCACCATGCTGACTTTTTCTGATTACTTGTCCAGCTATAACTTCTTTAATGATTGATTCTAACACATTTCCCATGACAGGTATCAAACTAATTGGCCTATGTTCTGAGGAAGAGTTACTGGACCCAAATTAACTCTGATTTCTCTTCACGGGTGCTGCCAGACCTGCTGAGTTTTTTCAGTGATATCTGTTTTTGCGGCCTATAGTTTCCTGTCTTCTGCCTCCCTCTCTTCTTGCAAAAAGAAGCTTTATGCGTTAAGTTCCAGAATCTAGCAATTTTTTGAAAAATTCATATCAATGCATCAACTACCTCCATTAGGCACCTTTTAAGACTCTAGAATGGATGGATTTGCTCAGTACTGCTTTCTGACAGTTCACATTGTTGCCCTGACTTAAGTATAAAATAATAGTTTTAGACCTACTCTTCTCACTTTCAAACTGAATGTAAAATTTAATTATATTTTGGTTATTGCTATTTAAGGTGTCTCTACTCTTAGGTTATTAGTTAATCATATCTTTGTCAATGTTCATCAACAAAGCTAATTTGGTCCTAGACTTTTTAAACAGATTAGATAAATAATAGATTAGAGAATGGGCCTTAATTATTTTGGAAAATTATTGACTGAATATTAATTACCAACTGCCTATATTAGTAACTGATGAATCATGAAATATTATATTTCTAAATTGATTTCAATTAGAATACTGGAATCAAAACAAAATATGCTGAAACAAATAGTAGGCCAGTTAGCAGCTGTAAAGAGAAATACTAGTTTTTTTTAAGCATTGACTTTTGTTTGTACAGAGATCAATTGCATATTTCTAGCTTTATTAGCTTTGAGGTCAGCATTTATAGATTATGTTTCTTGTTAGTTACATGTAGAAAATTGCTGCAAATTGCACGTCTGTGATTCTGTAATAAATTCAACTTCAGAAAATTACAGATCAACATTGATTGAATTTTTTGAAGAAGTAACAAAGAGGATTGGTGAGGGCAGAGCGTAATCTATACAAACTTCAGTAAGACGTTCAACAAGGTTCCTCATGGGAGTCTGGTTAGCAAGGTTAGATCTCATGGAATACAGGGAGAACTAGCCATTTGGTTACAGAACTAGCTCAAAGATAGAAGACAGATGGTGATTGTGGAGGGTTGCTTTTCACGCTGGGTCCACTGTTTTTCATCATTTATACAAATGATTTGGATATGAGCATAAGAGGTATAGTTAGTAAGTTTGCAGATGACACCAAAATGGGATGTGTAGTGGACAGCAAAGAAGGTTACCTCAGAGTACAACAGGATCTTGATCAGATGGGCCAATGGCTGAGAAGTAGCAGATGGAGTTTAATTTAGATGAATGCGAATTTTGGAAAAGCAAATCAGAGCAGGACTTATACACTTGATGGTAAGGCCCTAGGGAATATTGCTGAACAAAGAGACCTTGGAGTGCAGGTTCATAGCTCCTTGAAAGTAGAGTCGCAGATAGATAGGATAGTGAACAAGGCATTTGGTATGTTTTCCTTTATTGGTCAGAACGTTGAGTATAGGAGTTCGGAGACCATGCTGTGGCTGTAGATGGCATTGGTGAAGCCACTTTTAGAATATTGTGAGCAATTCTGGTCTCTTTCCTATAGGAATTATGTTGAGAAACTTGAAAGGGTTCAGAAAAAATTTACAAGGATATTGCTAGGGTTGGAGGATTTGAGCTGTAGGGACATGCTGATTAGGCTGGGGCTATTTTCCCTGGAGCGTTGGAAGCTGAGGAGAGACCTTGTAGAGGTTTATAAAATTATGAGGGGCATGGATAGGGTAAATGGTCTATTTACTGTAGATGACAGGAGAAATCGTACAACTAGCCAGGAGGAAAAGGGAAGCGTACGTAAGGTCCAGGCAGCTAGGAGCAGAATGGGCCCTGGAGGAATATCAGAAGAGTAGGACCAGTCTTAAACGAGGAATCAAGCAGGATAAAAGGGTCATGAAATAGTTTTAGCGAGCAGTATTAAGGAGAATCATGAAGCCTTTTTATTCTTATATAAGAAGCAAGAGAGTAACAAGAGAAACAATTGGTCCACTAAAGGATAGTGAAGGAAGGCTGTGTGTTCAACCTGAGAGAATGGGTGAGATTCTGAATGATGAAGGAGGAGAGGAACATGATGAATATTGAGATTAGAGCTAGAAGTTTGATTAGTCTGGATCATATTGACATAAGTAGGGAAGATGTGTTGGGCTAGAGGTTATTAAGGTGGACAAATCCCCAGGACTGGATGGGATCTATCCCAGGTTGCTGAGGGAGGTGAGAGAAGAAATAGCTGGGGCCCTGACAGATATCTTTATGGCATCCTTAAACACAAGTAAGGTGCCAGAGGACTGGAAGGTTGCTCATGTTGTCCCCCTGTACAAGAAGGGTAACTACAGCCCAGTGTGCCTGAGGTCAGTGGTGGGAAAGTTGGTGGAGAAGGTACTGAGGGATAGGATTTATTTATATTTAGAAAAGAATGGGCTTATCAGTGATAGGCAACATGGTTTTGTGCGGGAGAGATCGAGCCTTACCAACTTAATAGAATTCTTTGAGGAAGTGACCAAGTTGATAGATGAAGGAAGGGCTGTTGATGTCATATACATGGGCTTTAATAAGGCATTTGATAAGGTTCCCCATGGTAAGCAAATAGAAAAAATGAAGCCACATGGTGTGCAGGGTGTTCTAGCTAGGTGGATAAAGAACTGGTTGAGCAACAGGAGACAGAGTAGTAGTTGAAGGAAGCTTCTCGAAATAGAGAAAGATGACCAGTGGTGTTCCACTGGGATCAGTGCTGGGACCACTGTTGTTTGTGATATACATAAATGATTTGGAAGAGGGCACTGTTGGTATGATCAGCAAGTTTGCAGATGACATGAAGATTTGTGGAGTAGCAGAAAGCATAAGGGACTGTCAAAGAATAAAGGAGAATATAGATAGCCTGGAGAGTTGGGTGGAAAAGTGGCAGATGGAGTTCAAGCCAGACAAATGTGAGGTGATGCATTTAGGCAAATCTAATTCTAGAGCGAATTATACAATAAATGGAAGAGCCTTGGGAAAAGTTAATGAGCAGAGAGATCTGGGAGTGCAGGTCCATTGTAACCTGAAGGTTGCTGCACAGGTGGATAGAGTGGTCAAGAAGGCATACAATATGCTTGCCTTCATCGGATGGGTTATTGAGTATAAGGGCTGGCAGGTCATGTTAAAATTGTACAGGACATTGGTTCGGCCGCATTTAGAATACTGTGTACAGTTCTGGTCGCCACATTACCAAAAGGATGTGGATGCTTTGGAGAGGGTGTAGAGAAGGTTTACGAGGATGTTGCCTGGTATGGAAGGTGCTAGCTATGAAGAGAGGTTGAATAGGTTAGGATTGTTTTCATCAGAAAAAAGGAGATTGAGGGGGACCTGATTTGAGGTTTACAAAATCATGAATGGTAGATAGAGATAAACTTTTTCCCAGGGTGAAGGATTCAATAATGAGCGATCACGCTTTCAAGGTGAGAGGTGGAAAGGTTAAGGAGATACACATGGCAAGTACTTTACATAGAGGGTGGTAGGTGTCTGGAACACGTTGCCAGCAGAGGTGGTAGAGGCATGCATGGATTCATGTAAGAAGCGTCTGGAGTAGGTGGGGAGCAGAGGGATACAGATGCTTAGGAATTGGGCAACAGGTTTAGACTGTAGATTTGGATCAGCTGAGGCTTGGACGGCCGAAGGGTCTGTTCCTGAGCTGTAAACTCTCTTTGTTCTTCTTTGTTCTTTGTCTTTTCCTTTGTGAGGGGCAGGGCGGCATGTGGTCCAGAACTAGAGGGCATAGGTTTAGGGTGAGAGGGGAAAAATATAAAAGGGACCTAAGGCAACATTTTCACACAGGGTGGTGCATGTAAAGAATGAGCTACCAGAGGAAGTGGTAGAGGATGGTACAATTACAGATTTAAAAAGCATCGAGATGGCTATATGAATCAGAAGGGTCTTAGCGAGTTTTGAGAAGTTGTGTAGCTCAGGTTGAGATTCTGGATGTAGGTTTGCTTGCTGAGCTGGAAGGTTCATTTCCAGACGTTTCATTACCCTACGCGGTAACATCTTCAGTGGGCCTCAGGCGAAGCAATGCTGAAAATTCCTGCTTTCTATTTATATGTTTGGGTTTCTTTGGGTTGGTGATGTCATTTCCTGTGGTGATGTTATTTCCTGTGGCGAAGTCACTTCCGGTTCCTTTCCTCAGAGGGTGGTGGATGGGATTTAACTCGATGTGTTTGTTGATAGAGTTCTGGTCGGAATGCCATGCCTCTAGGAATTCTCATGTGTGTCTTTGTTTGGCTTGTCCTAGGATGGATGTGTTGTCCCAGTTGAAGTGGTGACCTTCCTCATCTGTATGTGAGGATACTAGTGAGAGAGGGTCATGGCTTTTTGTTGCTAGTTGGTGTTCAAGTATCCTGGTGGCTAGTTTTCTGCCTGTCTGTCCAGTGTTGTGTTTGTTCCAGTCCTTGCACGATATTTTGTAAATGACATTAATTTTGCTCATTGTCTGTATAGGGTCTTTCAAGTTTATTAGCTGCTGTTTTAGTGTGTTGGTGGGTTTGTGGCTACCATGATGCCAAGGGATCTGAGTAGTTTGAGTGTTTATATCGTTTGTGGAGTTTGGATTTTAAAATAGTGACATCAGTTCATGGATAATAAAAATAATTTACTTTACATCACACCTTCATCTGAAGCAAAAATCCAAAGGTGCTGGTGTAGAGAAATAATTTTATGTAAGTAAATTGAGTAAAAATCTAGGCCCAATTGGTAATCATAGAATAGAATCGTAGAATCTCCACAGTGTGGAAGCAAGCTATATGGCCGATCAAGTCAACATTGATTCTCTGAACACCATTCCACCCAGACCTAGCCCCCTACCCTATCCCAATAATCCTGCATTTCCCATTGTTAATCCACTTAGCTCACCCTTCCCTGGACACAAATAACTCACCTGAGTCAGATGGTAGGTTCAAGGTCCACTCCAGAGCCTTAAAAGTAAAAACCAAGATAGCAGTTCACCGTATTGGTGAGCAGATGCTCCATTGCCACAAGTGTCATCTTCTAGATGAGGGGTCAGCTCATATATTATACCCTAGCACTATTTTGAAGAAAAACAGTGAGTGTTCTGACTTAGCCAATATGTATCCTTCAAACATCACAAAAATGAATTATGTGATCGCTATGATATTGCTGTAGTGAGCTTGCTGTATGCAATAGGTTAGCACATTGGAGGACATGTGGCTGATTAGGCCAAATGATGCAAAGAGAACAAGGAAACAAAATGTCACGTATACAAGACGGCATTAGTTTTGCATCATAGAAAATACCATTGTCATAGATCACAGAGGATGTCATTTATAACTCATTAGGGCTATTTCTCTGCAGTGGTTAAACATTTTAAAAAGTGATTGGAAAGATTAAAACAGAGTTATGAAAGAAATGGACATTGATTATGCTAATGCTTTCCAAATCTATGTTGGTGATGGCAGTTTAGAAAAAAAATTTAATTGTTTCTGAGAAGATGGTGATGTATAACTTTCTTGAACTGCTGCAGTTCATTTGGTGTAACTATACTCACAGTGGTGTTAGGACGGGAATTCCAGGATTTTGACTTCATGACAGTGAAGAAATTACAGTGGTGATGTAGTTCAAGTCAGGGTGGTGTGCAACTTGGAGGGGAACTTACGGATGGTGATGTTCCCATTTTCTGCTGCTATTGTTATTCCAAATGGTTGAATTTGGAGTTGTTAAAGGAACATCAGTGAGTTATTGCATTGCATCTTTCAGATGGCACACATTGCTGTCACTGTGACCCAAGAATGGAGAGACTGAAAGCTTAAGGTGATGAATGGGCTGCTGATCAAGGTGACTGCTTTGTCTTGAATGTTGTCAAGCTTCTTGAACTTTAATTCATCAAGGCAATGAAGACAAAAAAAAGGAAGTTTTTTTCCTTAGATAAATGTGAACTTCTTAATAACAAAGGAAGGTTGAGAAAACAAACAAAAGAAAAATGTGAGAACAGGATTAAGACACATCGAAGCTTGTGGGGACACTTTGGTGGGTGCTGGAAGATAAAGTTGCATAATCAGCAGAGTTAGTTGAATAGACATTAATGAGCTCCTCACAATTGTTATTATGAGAGTGTAGGGAGCAAGAGAGAAGACTTAAGGATACAGTTGGTAGTGGAAAAAATAAATCAGGATTATCTTTCCTCTTAAGATCCACGAGTAATGTACCGTTTTGGAGGAGGTAAGTAACAACCGATTGATAATATTTGTGGTGATCCATTAAGGTCTGGTAATGGATATAAACTAGATATTTGAGAGATAAACATGTGCATGTATCTTATGGAGTTGTAGGAGTGAAAATGGATGCTGTAAAGGAAGAATGCTCATGGTGGAAGGCAGTAAGCATTTTAAAGAAAAAAGATCTCAAAGGTGGAATTAATTATATAGTTGAACACATTCACAACTGCTGAAATAATGTGTCAAATGAAAGGCTAAAGTCTAGGCAAATGGATGTTTGAGAATGCAGTTGTGAACAATTTGGAAAACATTTTCATTAAATAAGAAATGAATGGTTGAAATAAAAGATGTTATCACTATCATTGTTTGTTATCAGCACAGAGGTAGTAAAAGACCCACGTGAATTTATTTTTTATTCATTCATGAGATGAGGGCCAACTTCATCGCTGGCTATGTCAGCATTTATTGTCCATCCCAGAGGACAGTTAAGAGTCAGCCACATTGCTGTGGATTTGGAATCACATGTAATCCAGGCCAGGTAAGGATGGAAGTTTTCTTCCTTAAAAGACATTAGTGAACTAGGCAGATATGGTTTTCCTAACAATCAACAATGGTTTCATGGTCATCATTAGAGTCTTAATTCCAGATTTTTATTGAATTCAAATTGCACCATCTGCCCTGGCAGGTTTCAAACCTGGGGTCCCAGAACATTACCTGGGTCTCTGGATTAATAGTTCAGTGGTAATATTACTAGGCCATCAGCTCCCTCTATTACAAGGTAAAGACAATGGACATGAACAGGAGTATGATGTTTAAGAAAAGAAATGAGTTACTGAAATCATTGAAGATGGCAAGAACAGTTGAGATGGATATTGTGGGAGTTGCTCAACGCAGAGGCTGAGGGAGGAATGGAGGGAAAATTTTAAGGAAACACTCAGGATGCAGCTTGGACTCAGTACTGAAGGGCCAAGATGTTTAAGGAAAGATGAGGGGACAATCTCCTTTGAAATAGTTTCTGTAGAACTTACCTGACTGTCCACTGTAGAAACTCGAGAGTGTGGTGCTGGAAAAGCACAACAGATCAGGCAGCATCCAAGGAACAGAAAAATTGACCTATTGGGCAAAAGCATCATCATGCATCCTTTTCCAGGACCACACCCTTGACTCTAATCTCCAGCACCTGCAGTCCTCACTTTCGCCTCGTCCACTGTAGGAAGTTGATAAATTACAGTGATATCAGAGAACAGTGCAGTGTCATGCCTTCACAACAATTATTTGGGCTTGCATGCAGGCAACCGCTGATGATTACAGCAGGATGTTTGTACTTACCCAGCTAATTGCAATTTCATGTGTCTCAGGAGCGCATTTTAGAGGATGGCACTGAAAGGTAAGAGATGTGATTAAGGCAAAGATTATATGCAGTGTTGTAAATATTTCTTGTGCACCACTTCCTTTAAATGTTCAAGTTAGACTATATATGTAAAAATATCAATGCTAGCGACAGTGGTATGACTCTGATAATTAATCAATATAAAGCATGGGAAAAGTTGAGCTTTTCCCACATCTAATTCTAATGATACACCTATCTGCAAGTGTGAACGATCTTATCCATGATCATTAATCCAATCTGATTTCCAATTCCAAAAGGCAAGTAGTGGAACACTTGTTTACATAAGAACATAAGAACCAGGAGCAGGAGTAGGCCATCTGGCCCCCCGAGCCTGCTCCACCATTCAATAAGATCATGGCTGATCTTTTCATGGCCTCAGCTCCACTTATCAACCCTCTCACCACAACACTTAATTTTTTGCACAGTAAAGGAATTATCTAGCTAGCTTTAAAAACATTTACTGAGGAAGCGTCAACCACTTCACTGGGCAGGGAATTCCATAGATCCACAACCTTCTGGAGTGAAGAAGTTCCTTCTCAGTTCAATTCTAAATCTGGCACCCCCTAATTTTGTGGTCTGCCCTCTTGTCCTAGTTTCACCTGCCAGTGGAAACATCCTCTCTACTTCTATCTTAGCTATTCCTTTCATAATTTTATCTGCTTCTATAAAATCCTCTCTTATTATTCTAAGTTCCAATGAATATAATCCCAGTCTACTCAGTGTCTCCTCATAAACTAAGCCCCTCAACTCCGGAATCAACCTAGTGAACCTCCTCTGCTGACCTTTTAGTGACAGTACATCCTTTCTCAAACAAGGAGAGCAAAGTTGCATGCAATACTCCAGGTGTGGCTTCACCAGCACCCTACACAGCTACAACATAACCTCCCTGTTTTTAAGCTCAATCCCTTTTGCAATGAAGGACAAAATTCCATTTGCCTTCCTAATTACTTGTTGCATCTGCAAACCAACGTTTTGTGATTCATGCACAAGGATACCCAGGTCCCTCTGCACAGCAGTGTGCTGCAATTTCTTACCATTCAAGTAAACTTGTTTAGTTTCTAATGTCTTGGAAAACAAGTACATAACTGTTTCCAGCTGTAGGATTAAAGGGTTTAATACACAGCTTTTCAAATATTACTGAAAAAAAAACCCATATGATGCTCTTTTGCAGTTTCTCTATTTAAAAAGTGATAACAGGATTGGACTCCGTTCAGCTGTCACCAGAAACAAACTAGTAATGAGGCCTGAATTTACATGCTGGGTTTCCAGCATAAACAAAATGACACATGAACCACATTTCCTCTGATTCCAGAAGACCTGCTGTCAAGCCAAAACCCACTGTTATCATCAGGAAGGTGATATAATGGTTAAGGACTATAATTTGTACATCTATAATTCAAGAAAACTTCATATGTACAAGAAGAGATCTAATTTTGCTAATCTTCATTTTCATTCTTGTTGCAGTGCCCACCAGGGCAACAATAAGTTGATCCTTGTTTTAATTACACCGGCATCTCCAAATCTTGTTTTAATTGGTTGTTTGGGTGAATTGGTGGTGGATTTACAAATAAACTGGTAAGGGAGTTGGTCAAGTAGAGGAGAGAACAGACTGAAGTCTGTATTAAATTATAAAATGCAGATAAACAGTTACGGAGACAGACTAACTTGCTTTGGCAAACGGATGAATCATAATATTCCAAAGCTGGGTTTTTGAGGTCAGCTATATTTAGACTTCAATTTCCAGGATTATTCATGCAGAATGGCCACTTAGCTAAATATCAAGGAGTAGCGGCTGCCTGTGAATTTGTGCCATAATTAGAGTCAGGACTTCCAAAAGAAGGTGAAACAAACTTATTTCTGAATCAATATGCCTGTATGTCCTTGTTTGCCATGACCTACCTGTACTGCTCACAAGACAAAGCTTTTCACTGTACTTAGGTACACATGACTACAATAGATCAAATTAAATCAAATATGAAATTTTAAAATAAGATGTGAACACCAAAATTGTGATTCTCACCAAAATTGTGATTCTTTGACAATATCCTTGATTCTACAGCTACTAATCTTAATAATCCAGAGACATCAACAACTGTGAATTGGGTACACTGACCCCATGGCAAATTCTCCAGTGTCTGCTCCCACTATTTGAAACTCTCTATGGAGAGGACATTTTCATAATTTTAGAGGATTAGTTGCATAATCTTTTCTCAATTTCATTTTTTAACTTTGCTAGAGGACAAGAAGAAAAAGAAAAAGAAGCAAAAGACTTCTACAGAAGGAACAAAGTTGGAGCGCTCCAAAACATTTATGAACCTGCTTTTCAGAGGCACTCGATCTGGAAGGCAGTCAAGTGAGCAAAATCTAAAAGATAAAATCAGGTCCAAATCCCCATCTCCCTCAGAAACAGATAAAGGTAAGAGAAAAGTAATGAGGTGTCACTGTGGAAGCAAGGTGATATTGTATCTTGACAGCAAATCTAGCTCCACTTTCTGTTTTCTGTCTTTAAACTCCTCCCCTTCTCAGTAAAGCCCTTCATCTCTCCATACCCTTCCCCCTTACAGTCCTCCTTTAGATTTCACCACTTTGATTCAGTTTTTGAACTGGTTCTCCACCTTTTGATTGGTTCTCCACCTTTGACTCAAAAACTGTTTCTCCTTATGCCTGTGAATCACTTTGAAACTTTTCTGCTTTCTTTGCAAATACACTATACAAATGAAAGTTGTTGTATTGAACTCAGCAACCCACAAAATTATCAACAAAAGGAATATTTTACTTGAAACTTTTTAGCAATATAGATATAGTATATTTTCCATCATTCTGCTACAGCTTCAGTATGTGTATTAATTTTGTTTTTAAATTGTTCATCACTTTAATGATGAATGTTATGAAATGAAGCAGAACTATGGAACAATAAATGTACAGCTGTATTACTTGATCAGAAATACACTTTATAGCTGTTTTGGCATTTATGAACTTATTTGATGGAATTTTTCAATCTCAGAGGAGGTGAAAAGAATGATAAATGGGTCAATTTAATTGGGTGGAAGTCAAAAAATAAGATTCTCACCAACAGAATAAACTCTTGATAGTACATTCTCCAACCTCAAAAGATAGTCGATCTTTCTGACTGCAGATGTCAGGAAGCCCATCCGCACCTCATTAAAAGCACAATTTGCTGAAATTAAGTGGTCATTCCCAATTAACTTCTATCGAATTGAAAAGTACTAGCTTAAGGATGCATAAGAAGAGTGCATACCAGGTGACGTTCAGTTCTTTTTGTACTTCAAACTAAGTACTTTCTGCTTTCAATTTATTATGTTATGGCTGTGAATGATTGTTGTTTAAACTGCTGTATATGTTTCCCAAGTATGATCTTTGTGGCTGAGGTGAGGAGAGTGGCTGTGATCGCTGGGCAGGCTGGAGCGAAAGCAGGGAAAGGGATGAAGTATCCAGTGGGGCACTGCCTTTCCGAGATGGTGTTTTATCTATCAAGCAGTAGGGCACTATCAGTTTGGGAGTGCAGCTTCTGTCTTGTCCTGGGTCTTTTTGGACGACGGCCAATAAAAGAGAATCTCAGGGACATGGGTTAGGGCATAATGCTTGCTGCAGGAAGCTGATATCTGGAGATGCACTAAAGGCTCACAGACGGGATAAATTCACACTCAAGATGGAGTTGGATCTGGTAGGTGGGTATTCGAAGGCCATTGTCAAGTGTGCATATGGTTTCATGGTGGGGATGGTCACAGAAAGTTATAAAATAATCAGCCTCAATAATGGGACCACTTTAGCTTCAAGTAACCCATTCAGGGTTTTAACCAAACATTTCAGGCCTGAAACTGTCACCAAATACCTTACACTGAGGGAATCTATTTTTACCAATGCTGAATTATCTTTTCCCTTTTTCAGGAGCAACTACCTTATGCATCCAGCTTCAGCCAAGACTCTGCCAGTACTGCCCATACCGAAACTTAAAACAAAACCTCTTTGCCCCCAGTCAAGAAGAGAAAACAAAATCACTTCCTGACCTTCTGAACAACTTGTTTGCATATGAAATTATCTCTTATAAATAACAACCATTACTCTCCAGGAAGTCTTCCTCTCACACTGTGTTTTTAAATAACTGCCTCCCTTGACTACAGAAATACTTCCAAGTTAATCATTAAACCCCATCAGACAAATTGGAAACTCAAATGCCATTAATTCAAATCAAAAAATCAAACTCAAAATAAATTTTATTAAAATATATATAAATCAAAACTTTACATTACCATATGGAGACCCCCAGCCAGGGGAAAACTCTTTCCTTTCTGTACCCTGCAGAGCCCAGCTACATGTCTCTATTGCTAGATTGACTCATATCTATGGGTGCCATGATTCGAGGCCCATCTTTCTCACTCTGACTTCATTGGACAAGGCTGAAATCAATCTTGTAAGCCTTTACTGCAGTCCTCAATTGCATAGATCTATCTTAGCTGTGACATGAGAACAGCATTAGGCACATATCTTGTTGATAATGTTAGACTAATAGTGTGTGTCCCATTGGAAGACTAATATTGCCTTCAAGGGAAGAAAATTCTCCTGATTGTTCATTTCAGACAAGCATACAAGCATACAATAAGAGAACTGCAAACATTACAACAGTGAAAATGAATATATATTACTGAAACACCCAATATCAACGTGCTGGGAGTTACTATTGAACAGAAACTGAACTAATCATATAAATGTGAGTGCAAGAGAAGGCCAGAGGATAGGAATTCTGCAGTAGCTAACTGCACCAGCACCTGTCCACAATTGACAAATAGGAGTGTAATGGACTACTTTCTGATTGCTTAGTTGAGTGCGGCTCTAATAATACTCAATAAATTGCCACCATCCAGGTTAAAACATCTGAGAACAGCAAATTTCATGGTTCCTCACTAGCTTTTTGCTGCATTCCTATCTCCCCATTAGTGCAGATATGGTCTTGGTCATTCCATAGGAGCCGTACAGGCTTCTGCTCATATGAAGTGAGGATTCATTTACCCCTGTCATCCCTCTGCTGGTCTGGACCCATTCCCTCATGTTATGAGTCATCTTGTCCTGCAAACAGATGAGGAGAAGGATTGAATATGATTGGAATGTGTGCACAAATACTTTATGAGCATTCTAAGGTTCTGAACCCTCTGCAATAAGAGAGCAGAAAACACAGTCTGGGAAGTGTTTAAACATTGATAGAGTGAGGTGATTGTCAAACAGTCAGTACTGTTACAACACAGGGTAAACTCTTCTGCTATTTTAAACCAGATACACAGAAAGGCTCACCTCGCTTTGTAATCTGTAAAAGTACGAGTGACAAAGAACTACTGAATCCCACTATTTAAAAGAAAAAAAACAATTTATTCTACAACTCCAAGAAAAAAAGAACATTAAATAACAACTATCTACACTGCAACGCTCCTTTGTCTGATCAATTTCTCTTCCTCCCACTCTGCAACTATATATTGATCTGACAAAACCTTCCGATTAAGTTAATAAAATATCAAATTTCAAAACCAGTCAGATGTATTGATTGTCTTCTGTATCTTCCTTTCTTCTTTTCTTTGATCTTCTGCTTCACAGATTTCATATGAAAAGGTACGTTTCAGAGAGCGTCTCTGTGAGCAGTGTGTTTGTTGGTGCTCTTTGTCGCTCTGGCTAACTGTTCAAAATGCCCGATTTTTATACCCCAAAACATTGAATTGGCTCAATGGTTTGATGTTGTCAAAACAATAAAATTCAAATTCTATATTTTTGTATCTTGGGCCAAATTCGAATTTGTTGTGTACCATAGCAAGCTCAGCAATTTGTTTCACAGCCAAATGTTACATTTTTAAATTTTTCAGCACACTCTTGCCAGCTTTCACTCTCTCTTAAAGGTACAGTGGAAGCCTATACCTTCATAACAGTACACATCACCATGTTGTCCTGAGGCTTGGATATGATCATCTTATATGACTTGTGTGGTACAATTAGACAAAGTAAAGATCATATGAGTATGTGTTTTCAGTGAGAAGATAGTGCCACTTACCCTGACAGAGCCACCACAGAACACACCAGATGACCTCCTTCTTTAGAGACCGCAATTTCCCTTCCCATGTGGTTAAAGATGCCCTCCAACGCATCTCGTCCATATCCCGAACCTCCGCCCTCAGACCCCACCCAACCAACCGTAACAAGGACAGAATGCCCCTGGTGCTCACCTTCCACCCTACCAACCTTCGCATAAACCAAATCATCCGCCGACATTTCCGCTACCTCCAAACAGACCCCACCACCAGGAATCTATTTCCCTCCCCACCCCTTTCCACCTTCCGCAAAGACCGTTCCTTCTGTGACTACCTGGTCAGGTCCACACCCCCCTAAAACCCACCCTCTCATCCTGGCACTTTCCCCTGCCACCGCAGGAACTATAAAACCTGCGCCCACACCTCCTCCCTCACCTCTATCCAAGGCCCTATATGAGCCTTCCACATCCATCAACGTTTTACTTGCACATCCACTAATATCATTTATTGTATCCGTTGTTCCCGATGCGGTCTCCTCTACATTGGGGAGACTGGGCGCCTCCTAGCAGAGCGCTTTAGGGAACATCTGCGGGACACCCGCACCAATCAACCACACCGCCCCGTGGCCCAACATTTCAACTCCCCCTCCCACTCTGCCGAGGACATGGAGGTCTGGGCCTCCTTCACCGCCGCTCCCTCACCACCAGACGCCTGGAGGAAGAACGCCTCATCTTCTGCCTCGGAACACTTCAACTCCAGGGCCTCAATGTGGACATCAACAGTTTCCTCATATCCCCTTCCCCGACCTCACCCTAGTTCCAAACTTCCAGCTCAGCACTGTCCCCATGACTTGTCCGGACTTGTCCTACCTGCCTATCTCCTTTTCCACCTATCCACTCCACCCTCTCCTCCCTGACCTATCACCTTCATCCCCTCCCCCACTCACCCATTGTACTCTATGCTACTCTATCCCCACCCCCACCCTCCTCTAGCTTATCTCTCCATGCTTCAGGCTCACTGCCTTTATTCCTGATGAAGGGCTTTTGCCCGAAACGTCGATTTCGAAGCTCCTTGGATGCTGCCTGAACTGCTGTGGTCTTCCAGCACCACTAATCCAGAATCTGGTTTCCAGCATCTGCAGTCATTGTTTTTACCTACAATTTAGAGGAAGACCTACCTTTTTACCACACTGTACCTGGGTTCCTTTGTCTGGACCAGTAATGCTCACCTGTTTCTGTGATCTTGCTGCAAGCCATCTGGGTCTGATGGGAGGTCTTCTAGCTGCCATCAATGGGGAACAGGACTTTGCTTCTTTCATGGATAGCTTGAACTGAACCTCTGGTGAGCTGCCGCTGAACCAAAGGGTCAGCCAATCTTTCAAATTAAAATAAGGGATGAACAACAGTCAGTTAAAATAAAAACCAAAAGAACTGCAGATGCTGTAAATCAGAAACAAAAACAGACATGGGAGAATTCTCTCCTCCTACGCGGGAAGCCCAGGTTCGACTCCCGGCCAATGTTTGGCAGCTCTTTCTTTCTGAGGTGGCTCGGTGACTCAGTGGTTAGCACTACTGCCTCACAGCACCAGGGACCCAGGTTTGATTCCTGCCTTGGGCGACTGTCTGTTGGAGTTTGCACATTCTCCCTGTGTCTGCGTGGGTCTCCTCCGGGTGCTCTGGTTTCCTCCCACAGTCCAAAGATGTGCAGGTCAGGTGGATTTGCCATGCTAAATTTCCCATAGTGTTAGGTACATTTGTCAGAGGGAAGTGTGTTTGGGTGGGTTACTCTTCAGAGGGTCGGTGTGGACATATTAAGCCAAAGGGCTTGTTTCCATACTGTAGGGAATCTAATCTAAAAGAAAATCCTGGAAAAGCTCAGCAAGTCTGGCAGCATCTGTGAAGAGAAATCAAAGTTAATGTTTCAGGTCCAGTGATCTTTCCTCAGAACTAATGGTAGCTTGGAAAATGTGGGTTTTTATGCAGAAGATAGGGCTGGGTGTAAGAAATAAACGGTAGATGGGATGAGAGCCCAAAGAGAGAGAAAAACAGTTGGTTTACAATCTGGCAAGGAGGGTGAATAGCTGTTAATGGAAACAGTTAGTGGCTAGCAATGGGCTGTGCGTAATAGTAGACTATGTGATTACGGTGACCCCTCATATACTGAAGCAAGAAGAGCTGGACATATCCAGGCTTGGGTTGACAAGTAGCAAGTAATGGTTGCACTGCACAAATGCCAGGCAATGACCATCTCCAATAACAGACAGATAATCATTGACATTCAATGGTGTTACCATAATGAATTCCCAACTATCAACATCCAGAAACTCAATTAAACTCTCCACCCAACACAATGGCTACAAGACCAGCTCAGAGTCTAGGAATACTGTGGCAGGTAACTCATCTCCTCATTCCCCAAAGACTGTCTACCATCTACAGGCGCAAGTTAGGAGTATGATGGAATACTTTCCACTTTCCTGGATGAGTGCCGCTCCAACAACACTCAAGAACCTTGACACCATCTCAGACAAAGCAGCTTGTGGGATTGACAACACATCCACAAGTGTCCATTTCCTCCACCACTGAGTTTCAGAAGCAGCAGTGTGTAATATCTTCAAGATACACTGCAGAAATTCAGCATCTTCCAAATCCACAACCACTTCCATCTAGAAGGACAAGGGCAGTAGATACATTGGAACACCACAATCTTCAAGTTCCCCTCCAGGCCAGTTCACATCCTGCTGTGGAAATATATTGCTGTTCCTTCAGTCAAAATCCTGGAATTCCTTCCCTAAGGGCACTGTGGGTCAACCTACAGCACATGGACTGTAGCAGTTCAAGAAGGCAGCTCACTACCACTTTCTCAAGGACAGCTAGGAACAGACAATAAATTTTGGCCAGCCAGCAACGACTATGGTCCACGGGTAAATTTAAAAAAAAACCTTTTGCTGGATTTTTACTACTTTCACCCTTAACAAACTTTATCATGCTTTTTCAACCCATTCACTCCCAATATAGTTTCAACTCACATTTTGATTACAAGTTGACCATATATTTCAGCAAATTTAAGCTTGGAAACCTCTAAGAATTTTTAAAAATATATCATCATGTTTAGAGTACATTGTGAAAAGTCTAAATGTAATTTTTTTGTAATATTCATTTTATTCAGTAATCATACTTTACAAATCAAGGTCAACCCAAGTGACAACATTTTAGAGTTATAGTCACACAGGCCCTTCAGCCCAACGAATCCAAGTCGACCAGGTTTCCTGAACTGAACTATTCCCATTTGCCTGTGTTTGGCTCATATCCCTCAAAACCTTTTCTATCCATGTACCTGTCCAAAGGTTTTTTAAATGTTGTCACCTCCACCACCTCCTCTGGCAGCTTGTTCCATATATGCACCATACTCTAAGTGATAAAGTTACCCCTCAGGTCTCTTTTCCCCCTCATTTTAAACCTGTGCCCTCTATTTTTGGACTCCCCTACCCTGAAAAAAGATCTTGGCTATTCATTTTATCTATGCACTTCATGATTTTGTAAACCTCTATAATGCTACTCCTCAACTTCGTACACTCGAGGGATAGAAGTCTCAGCCTATTCAGCCTCTCTGTATAATTCAAGCCCTCTAGTCTTGGTAACATCTTTATAAATCTTTTTTGCACCCTTTCAAGTCTACGAACAAGAATTTTACATAGTACTTCAAATGTGCCTTACCAATGTCTTGTACAGCTATAACATGACATTTCAATTCCTGTACTCGGTTCTCTGACCAATGAAGGCAAGCGTGCCTTTGTCACCATCCTGACTGCCTGTGACACAACTTTCAAGGAGCTATGTACCTGCAACCCTTTTCTGTCTGTGCCAGAACACCCCCAAAGCCCCTATCAATTATTGTGTAAATCCTGCCCTCATTTAGATTAGATTACTTACAGTGTGGAAACAGGCCCTTCGGTCCAACAAGTCCACACTGACTCTCCAAAGAGCAACCCACCCAAACCCATTCTCCTACATTTACCCCTTCACCTAACACTATGGGCAATTTAGCATGGCCAATTTAGCATGGCCTAACCTGCACATTTTTGGACTGTGGGAGGAAACCGGAGCACCTGGAGGAAACCTACACAGACACGGGGAGAATGTGCAAACTCCACACAGTCAGTCGCCTGAGGCAGGAATTGAACCCAGGTCTCTGGTGCTGTGAGGCAGCAGTGCTAACCACTGTGCCACCGTGCCGCCCATTTTGTCTTAACAAAATGCAACATCATACACTTATCTGCTTTGAACACTACTTGTGATTCTCAGCCCACTGGCCCAATTGATAAAGATCCCGTTGTACTCTCCGATAACCTTTCTCACTGTCCACTGTATTACTAATTTTGGTGTCATCAGAAAACGTACTAATCATGCCTCCTATGTTCTCATCCAAAGTGTTTTTTAAAAAAATGAACAACAGAGAACCCAGCCCCAATGCTTGCGGCACATCACCGATCATGGCCTCCACTCTGGACAATAACCCTCTACCATCACCATCTGTCTCCGACCATCAAGCCAATTTTGTATCCAACTGACTAGCTCTGTTACTAACCAAACTATCATGCAGAACCTTGTCAAAGACAATAACTACCCCTCTACCTTAATTTAACTTCTTAGTCATCTCTTCAAAAAACTCAATCAAGTGTGTGAGACACAATTTTCCAAGCACAAAACCTTGCTGACTATCTCAAATCAGTCTGTGCCTTTCCAAATGCATGTGAATAAATGAATGATTTATTGTCACGTGTAGTTTACAGTGAAAGACAATAAAATACATGAAAAGCTTTCATTTGTCACCATAATCCAGTGCCATTTTGATAGTTTAAGAACAAAAGAAAATGAAAAGGTATAGCTTAAAGACAATATGTAGATCCTGTCTCTTAGAATCACCTCCAACAATTTATTCACCACTGACATGAGGCTCACCGGTCTATAGTTCCCTGGCTTTTCCTTGCAGCCTTTCTTAAATAAAGGTAAAATGTTTTAATGAATCTTATAAAGAGCAAAAAATATAAGACCTCACAATACACTGTTTCTTCTCTATGAAAATTGTACAGCAACATTAAATATTTCAATACATTTCAGCAAACTTGGGACTTGTTCAGACAACGATATGTCCCCTGAGGCTATTACATTCCTTCTTACTTATTCCAGTTCTATAAATGGGTATTAAAGTTAAGTGGTATAAATCTTCCACTTTCCAATATACTAAGCATGTCATCATCAGTCTACCTGATTGTCCACATTTTTTCATCAATTCACAAGCTGAAACTTGTGATACCTCCTACAGGCTGATATAGCTTTATTTTAAACTTTTTCATACTTCGGATTGAATTTCATCATTTATATAAATGATTTGGATGTGAGCATAAAAGGTATACGTAGTAAGTTTGCAGATGACACCAAAATTGGAGGTGTAGTGGACAGCAAAGAAGGTTACCTCAGATTACAATGGGATCTTGATCAGATGGGCCAAATGGCTGAGGAGTGGTAGATGGAGTTTATTTCGATAAATGCGAGGTGCTGCATTTTGGGAAAGTAAATCTTAGCAGGACTTGTACACTTAATGGTAAAGTCCTAGGGAGTGTTGCTGAACAAAGAGACCTTAAAGTGCATGTTCATAGCTCCTTGAAAGTAGAGTTGCAGGTAGATAGGATAGTGAAGAAAGCGTTTGGTATGCTTTCCTTTATTGGTCAGTGTATTGAGTACAGGAGTTGGGAAGTCATTTTGCGGCTGTACAGGACATTGGTTAGGCCACTTTTGGAATATTGCGTGCAATTCTGGTCTCCTTCCCATAGGAAGGATGTTGTGAAACTTGAAAGGGTTCAGAAAAGATTTACAAGGATGTTGCCAGGGTTGGAGGACTTGAGCTTTAGGGAGAGGTTGAACAGGCTGGGGCTGTTTTCCCTGGAGCACGGAGGCTGAGGGGTGACCCAACATTTAAAAGGCATCTGGATGGGTATATGAATAGGAAGGGTTTGGAAGAATATGGGCCAGGTGCTGGCAGGTGGGACTAGATTGGGTTGGGATATCTGGTCGGCATGGAAGAGTTAGACCGAAGGGTCTGTTTCCATGCTGTACATCTCTATGATTCTATGACTCTAAATACCATCATGTATTACTCACCTTGAGTCAATTGTAGCATTTTCATCACTTTGCCAAGAAGGTGTGAGTTAAAGACCCACTGCAGTCATGAAGTAATTGTAACTTAAATTGATACCCTCAGCGCAGTATTGATGGAATATTCATTTCAAGACATAACAAACTGTGTTAACAAAATTCTTTCAATGTCGTGAAATGTCCCCAAAAAATTTCACAGGAACATTATCAGATGAGTGTTGCTGCTGACCCACATAAAAATACATTGGGACAGGTAGATTTTAAAAGAACTTGAAGGAAGAGTGAAAGTTGGAAATGTTTAGTGAGAAATTTCTGGAGGTTAGGGTCTAGTCAATTGAAAGTAGGGGCATATAAGATAGAGTTATGGAAATCTGACCTGTCACAATTACTGAGCAACACAGCAATGGAAGTATTTGAAAATCAGGATGCAAGCTTTAAAATGGTACATTACCACGCTGAGAGTCATTATACGTCTGCAAGGACGGGGATGATATGTGACTTGGAATATTATACAAGTTAACATGTGCATCTTTGAAATGAAACATTGAACCAAGTAAGGCATGTAATTATTCAGGTGTCCTATTCAATATTCCTCTCATAGCCAGCACCAAAAAGAACAGAGTAATTAGTCATTTATATCATTATTGTTTGTTAGACCCTGCAACTTTCAGGCTGAATGTAATAAAACAAAGGATTGCAGATGCTGGACATCTGAAGCATACAAAAACAAATTTCTGGAGAAACTCAGCAGGTCTGGCAGCATTTATGGAAAGAAAACAGAATTAATGAATCAAGTCCAGTGACCCTTTTTCAGAGTTCTAAATTGCGCACTAATCAGAAATAGTATAACAGTGTGCTAACATAAGACAATTGGAATATTTTCTCTCTACTTTCAAAGAGCTTGTCAGTACTTCAGCTATATCTCAATTAAAATTATGACCAACTTTGAAAATTCTAATGCATTCACATTTCCACATGGAGTTTCCTATTTTCTGCAGTCTTCTTTTTTGTAATTCTTCTTTACCAATGTCTGATTTGCAAGTTATTTATGTATTTGTCAAATGTTGATAAAACAATTTAGAATATGAAAGCCCCAATAGGTTTAGAGAGTAAAAGCAACACATTGTAATCCTTCGGAATACAGACCTGGAAGGGTCCTCATTCCATTCTTAGTTACAGGTCTGTTAATAACTCTCATCCAGAGTGACTTACAAAACTGGCTTCCTGGACTGTGAACTGTTAAGGTGATAGTACCCATGAGATTGCAGCCTTAACATTAATCAGTGCCTGAGAGAGAGAGAGAGAGAGAGCACTGAAATTCTGGGTATACAAAAAAATTGTTAGTCCTAAACAATTCAGCTTTTTCCTCAAGTTGCATGTTTTTTCACATGTATTAGCCTTTTACTTATCGGGTTTTAAACTTATTTCACAATTATTCTACTCTTCTTTTCAAATTTACAAAGCTAATCAGGAAAATTACAAGATATCTATCCTCATATGCCCAATGTCTTTGCCAAAATTGAATAGTATGTGTTCAAAAATTCAGTTACTTTGTTAAATCGAAAATACATTGCATAAAACGTGGGCAGGTGAGTGAATAAGTGTCAATGAGAATCACCAGGTTAACAATGAATAACTTTCCCCAGACGGAGATCACTAGTGATTCTGTCTGTGAGAATCCTTTTAGGAAGTCCCTGAGGATCACACATGAGTCCATGCCAGTTTGATAGGTTCAGAGATAGCTCATAGTCCAATACACAATTTGCATATATAGCCACTCACAGAGTAGATGGTTCTTGAAAGTTTGGGTAGATAAGTTGTCTGGAATTTTATATGCTTCCTCTGATGCCTCAACATTGCCTCTGCACATTCCCAACAAGTCTCTTAATTTGTTTGGTGCATTTCCGGGTGAGTGTTTTCTATTATTCCTGATGAAGGGCTTATGCCTGAAACATCGACTGTCCAGCACCTTGAATGCTGCCTGACCGGCTGTGCTTTTCCAGCACCCCATTTTTGACTCTGATCTCCAGCATCTGCAGTCCTCACTTTCTCCTGTTCTCCACTATAGTCAATCACAAGCCAAGGACTTCCATATCTAGCTTAGGTTGTTTGAGCTCTTTAAGGATGCCTTGAAGACATCCCTAAAGCATTTTTGTTGTCTTCTAGAAGTCTCCAGCTGTGACTAAATTCCAAATAGAGTATCAAGAATAATAGCCATAAGAAAACACTACTTTTCAACTTGTATTATCAAAGAAATTACGGTCTTTCATTAGAGGTTTTTTTTTCTTGTTCTCAAAATATTTCTTAATGAATTTTAAGCCTACCTATTGAAAAATAATAACACTATAATGTTCCCATTGAGTTAATGTACAGGTTTGAATACAGAGCCACTTTATTTACCTTTGTTTCCATTATAGTGACGGCTGTTCAAAGATTCGTCATCAGAAGTCTTAAGCGAGGTAAATATATCTCATGTGCCTGAGAATGCTTAGTAATTAAGGATGGTTTTGATTTGAGCCTGCTTTATTTCCATGCAAAACATAATGCTTTTTTGAATGCTTGAACCGCTATGAAATCTAATTTTTTTAAAATATTGTTTGTACTGGAGAAAGTCTTAGTTGCAACATGAGAATCTATTTCTTTGTATTATGATTTAGAAAGTATTGGATGTGGAAAACTTCAGCTCTTACTGCATTTGTTAAAAAATAACTTTTGCACAACAGCCAAGCAAAACAGCATTTGCTTAACTTGACTAGGATCTTTGTGTTTTAAGTATAATACTTATCACTATGCCTTTTTTCACTTTTTACCAATTACTCTATTGATATAGCATGGCTTTATTCAGGTCATTGTTGAGTGGTTCTGACCTCTACTTGTCATTCAAATTAGATTTCCTTCTTTACCAGCAAAGTAGTGAATGTAATTTGGATTTTTGTGTCCACTTTTGTTTCAAGAAAAAGAAAGAGGTCATCACTTTGACATTTTGGGCTCCCAGCGAGATCAGCATGGCCTCTCAACAGCAGACATGTATAGCCATGCGTTAGCTGTGATTGAAGACATTGCCAGAAAGCTCCTGAATCAAGATGAAGTCAATGCAGTTTTGCGTCACTGTAAGCAGGTATTTCTTTCACACAGTGCATTAACTTGTGGCAATAACAGACCACCACTATTCCTGCTCAGTCATAAGTATAAAATTGATAAAGAGAACATTAAAAATAGAAGTAGAATTAACCCAATCTGCCTTTTCCAAATGTTGCACCATTCAAGATGATCATGGCAAATCATCTATTTCACTTGCACCTCCCAGCATCATTCCCCATATTATTTAATTACTTCAGTACACAAAAATTTATCAGTCTCTGTATGTGATGACAGCACCCACAACCCTCTGAGGTAGAGATTTGTAATGTAACATTACACTGCTGAGTAATGATTTGGAGATGCCGGTGTTGGATTGGGGTGTACAAAGTTAAAAATCACACAACACCAGGTTATAGTCCAACAGGTTTAATTGAAAGCACACTAGCTTTCGGAACAATGCTCCTTTATCAGGTGATTGTGGAGGGCTCGATCGTAACACAGAATTTATAGCAAAAATTTGCAATGTGATGTAACAGACAATCAATTTTTCAATGTATAATTTCAGTTACATCACACTGCAAATTTTTGCTATAAATTCTGTGTTACGATCGAGCCCTCCACAATCACCTGATGAAATAGCGTCGTTCCGAAAGCTAGTGTGCTTCCAATTAAACCTGTTGGACTATAACCTGGTGTTGTGTGATTTTTAACTGCTGAGTAAGTTATTGAAAAAAATTGCTACAATGATTTTTCAGGAACAATAAATTTATGTTATGGAATCTATTTGCGACAAAATACATTTTTTTCATAGTCTCTATGCGTTCTATAAAAAGCATAACCAAATATTTAATGTACCCTTCCCTCCAAAGAACACTTGGAATAAATCATTCTGGGAACAGTGCATAACAAAAATCAGAAACATATTTTATAAAAGGTTTTTCATGCTTAATGCTCATATAAACTGCTTTTCATCTTATTGTTAATGTTGAAATGTAATTTTAAAATCTGTTTTATTAATATTTAATCTTCCACTAGATGGCAGTAAAATATTATTTCACGCATCATTATATAGAATTACACAGAAACAAGCCAGTGGGCCATCCAGTCTAAGTGGTATTTCACCTGAATTTGAACAGCAACCTTAATTCCAGGAGTTCGCCAAATTGCCATAACCATTCATCCTACTTTCCTTAAATTATCTATCTAACATATTTATGATTGTTGACAAGAGACTGAAATTCCACAGCTAGTCGATTTGCCATATTTAGAAGAGAAGTGGAAGGCCTGTTTACATACACAAACTGTATTCCAGCCGCATTTCTGATTAAGTTATAATGTCAGAGTAGGAGCAGTTCTGAAAAAAACAAATAAAGTTTCTATTTCATTTGTTCACCCTATCAGTACAAACTTAGAGAGTCCTCTTTGTGAAAAATTATTCTGCTTTCTGTCTAAAATATCATTAAGTTATACCTACGGTGTATCACATTACAGTCCTTTTATGCAGTATGTGCTTTGTGTTTTAAATAAAACTTAAGTAGCAGCTTTGTTTTTAGTTTGTTTCAGGTGGTGGAGTGGAAGACTTGGTGCGGCCCCTACTTTCTATATTAGATAAACCGGAGAAGTTGCTGATATTGAGAGAGATCCGGTAAGAGGAGTACTGTGAATTAGAGTCTTGCTCCATTAATAATACAATCATTTTAATGCTCTTCCTTTATTTAAGAGAGGACAAAAGTATTAAATAATGGTTATTGATTTGAGGAGAGTAGAACCATTGTATACTGAATGCATGCAAATGCCTCAATGTTAAATTGTTCAATAATTTATCAATTAAGACAACAAGCTGATTCTATAGAATATAACAGTGTGCCAATGTTGCAGGGTGTTATTTCCAAGGAGTTTTAGGATGAGATTTACACTCCATAATTTCACACATGATGAATTACAAGTCATTATAACTGAAGGATATAATTTTGTTAATATAAAATTATAGTGCTGTAACTCTTATGGTTGGTTTTAATCTACTTCATTTTAGAAGAGGAAAATATGCTGTTTTCCTTTCCCTTTGTTTGCCTGCATGACAACAGTCACTGAATTTTAATCGTATGAGAAGCAATTTACAATGTTTCTGAACAAGACATTACAAAAGTACAAGTTTTTCCTTACTCCACCTTAAATTTCCCTCACCATACATCATACCATGGCTAAGGAAATTCTGGAACTGGCTACTGGGAGTTGCACAATTCAGGTTATTAATAATGTTTTTGGCCATTTTGACATATAATGTCTGATTTAACTTTAACTTTTAACTTATTTCTTTATTTTTCTACTTTTAAGCTAAAATGATTATAGTGCTGAATTTTTCAATTTACTTGTCTATTCCTGTAACTAAGATTTTGTACCTAGATACTTTGTACCTAAGATGGTGCCGTGAGTGGCTACATGGTACACTTTTCATTGTACTTTTGTACCTCACACTTGAGTATATGTGACAATAAATAAAACCTTAATCTGAGGTCTGACCATCTTCTAACAATATAACTGAGATCGTGAGCTCAAAACAGAGTTTTATCATTTTAATGTCTTCATTTTTATTAGAACTGTGGTTAACTCAACCACCTTTAGCATTCTTTTTAAGATACTTGGCTTCAGGGAAAAGTTGCTCCTGTTTTAGTATATTCCCTGCTTAAGATGTCATGCTGTGCTATCACATTATACCCTATCGAAAGACTCTTTGTGAATGCTCAAAGACTTCCTTTGCATGTTAATATTTGTCAACAAAAATAAAATCATGACATTTCCTTTATCTCTCTCCAATGACTAAAATAAGGCAATGTGAACAAAATATGTCAACAACTAAAAGTGCATATGAGGATATTTTAACACCCAGCAGTTTTCCAGAAGGAAACTACAGGTTGAAGTTAGAATTCTATCCACTTGCAACAGAATCTAAGCAACAGGCAGTATGTAAGCTGCTTGCCAACTTCCTGCCACGAAGCATGAGAATTGGGTGAGAAGTAGCTATTGGACTGTGGTAATTTGTCTGGCCACTGACATTTGGCTAAGTGTCTAAATCTATGTTCTTCTCATGGTATGGAATAATGGGGTGGGGGAGGGAACCGGGGTGAAATTTGGGTCAGGAAAGACTTAAACGTATTTTGTAAGTCCCAACAGAACTCCAGTGTAGCTAGGTTGAGGTTGAAGGCAAACACACCAATGTTGCAATTACACATATATTAGTAGAAGTAAACTTCATTAGTTACTTGTCTGTCTCCTTCTGAAGTTGTATGTTGCACACAGCATATTTACATTTTCAGCTAAACCCTTTGATTTCAATTGTGAATAGCTTCACCTGTACCGAAGAAGGTATTAGAATAGAATACTGAATGGACTCACAAACTCTTAACATTTGCCTGTACCTGTGTTTTGTTTTTGCCGCTGTTTATCTATTATTTACTATCTATGCTACCTGACTCTGTGATCTGCCTGTACTGCTGGCAAGACTAAGCTTTTCACTGTGCCTCGGTACATGTGACAATACATTCAGTTCAATTCAATTACACTTTTTAAATGTCAAATAATATGATTGTTAAAATTCAGAGTTTCTGAACATGTTTGAGTTTGTTTATA
The DNA here is from genome assembly GCF_004010195.1 of Chiloscyllium plagiosum. Taxonomy (NCBI): domain Eukaryota; kingdom Metazoa; phylum Chordata; class Chondrichthyes; order Orectolobiformes; family Hemiscylliidae; genus Chiloscyllium; species Chiloscyllium plagiosum. Next base: position 53,394,772 of record NC_057731.1, on the reverse strand, counting down.
CGTCACAGGTGAGACTGTAATAAATTGTATCCCCTTTTAGTCATTTTTGACAAAAAAAACAATTTTGCAGATTGGTGCAGAAGACACTTTAAGGAAGGAAGGAGCTTATGTTGACAATGAATTTCTCAAAACTTTAGAAAGTTTCCAAAGTTCTTCACAGCAACAAATTATGTGAAGTGTGTTTATTATAGTCATTCAGGGAGATATGATAGCTGATTTGTTTTGATGATTGACAAGCAATAAATATTAGTCTGGAGCTGGGGACACCTCAATTGCTCTTTCACAAGTAGCGCTTAGGGTTGCCAATTCTCCACCGTTGCCAAAAAGTCTCCAGGAATTAAGACCTACCTTCAGGGACCCGATGTGTCTAACTCAGATACGAATCACAGAGTTACCACAAGAAGACATGTAGAATGCTCTCCTTCATTGACAGAGTAAAAATACATGTAAGGATATAATGATGAAACTGAATGAGACACTGGTGAGACTACAGCTGGAATATTGTGTGTAGTTCTGAACATCGCATTACAGGAAGGATGTAATTGCTCTGGAGAGAGTGCAGAGAAGATTTAATAGAATGTTGCCAGGGCTGGAGAATTGTTGCTACAAGGAGGAATTGGCAAGGTTCAGGTTGTTTTTCTTGGAACAGAGAAGGCTGAGGGGTGACATGATTGCAGTATACAAAATTGTGAGGGGTAGAGATACAATAGATAAAAGGAATCGGTTTCTCTTGGCAGAGAATTCAAAAACCAGGGGTCATAGATTCAAGCTAAGTGGCAGAAGGATTAGAGGGGATTGAGGAAAAACCTTTTTATGCAAAGGGTGGTGAGTGTCTGGAATTTGCTGCCTGAGTAATGGTCGAGACAGAGACCCTAAACCTTTTTTAAAAGTACCTGAATCTGCACCTTAAGTGCTGTAAACTGCAGGGCTCTGGGCTGTGTACAGGAAGCTGGGACTAGAAAAGGGCCACTGGGTGTCTTTGGGTCAGTATGGACAAGATGGGCCAAATGCACCTCTTCTGTGTTGTATCATTTCTATTGTCCTATGGATGTTAAAAAAGGTTTTTTTATAATTTTGTTTGAGCATTTCTCTTTACCAGATATAAAAATATCACAAATGGGGGTTTAAGAAAAGGCTGTATATTAACAGTCAATCATTATCCAATGAGGTGAAGCATCATTTTTTCTTTCAAGCAGTGTGTCACGTGGAGGGTTCTGCTGAGTTGGTGAATGTCTTATCACAGATGTGTTACTGATGCAGAAGGAGCCCATTTGTCTGTTTTGTGTCTGCACCAGATCTCTGAATGAGCATTATGACTTGTACCACTCTGCTGCCTTTTTTGCCATAACTATGACTGTGCTATATTTAAAACAGCCATCTAATGTCTTTTTGAATGCTTGAATTGAACCTGCCTCCTCCACACTTCCAGGCAATGCATTCCAGATCGTAATTGTAATTTCTCACATCGCATTTGTTTCTTTTGTCCATTATTTTAAATCAGTGCCCTCTCATTCTCAATCCTTTTGCAGCTTCTCCCTGTCACTCTGCCCAGTTCGCTCATGGTTTTGAAAACCTTGACAAATCTCCTGCTTTTCTCCTCTCCAAGAAAAGCAATCCCACCTTTTCCATCTTATCCCATTCCTGGAATAATTCTCATGACTTTTGAACAATTCTAATACTTTTATGACCTTCTTTAAGTGAGGCACCCAAACAGTACTCCATACTCCAGGTGAAGTTCAACTAGCGCTGTATACGAATTCAACGTGATCTTGTTGCTCCTTTACTTTATACCCCAATAATAAAGCCTAGAGTACTTTGTGCTTTATAAACTGCTCACTGTACTGGGCCTTCTATCACCTGACATGCATATATGCACCCTGGTTCCTCTACTCCTGCACACCCTTTATGATATTATAAATTAGCAGGTGCTCTCTCTCCATGTTCTTTAATTCAAAATGTACACCTCACACTTCTCCACTTTGAACTTCATCTGCTATTTATCTGCCCACTCCATCAACTGGTAAACATGTTTTTGTAGTTTTATACTGCTGCACTCTCTCTCTCTCTCAGCACCATATCCATGTATTCTATTCACTACACTCACCTTTCCTCTCCCAAGTCCATCTTCAGCATAAATACCACCATTTCACAGCTATTTTCAGATCGGACAAAGACTCAAAACATTAATTCTGTTTTCTCTGTACAGATGCTGTAAGACATTGAATTCCTCCAGCACTTTGTTTTTGTGTCACAATTTACAAGTTTTGATTCATCGTGGGCGGCATAGTGGCACAGTGGTTAGCAGTGCTGCCTCACAGCGCCAGAGACGTGGGTTCAATTCCCACCTCAGGTGACTGTCTGTGTGGAGTTTGCACATTCTCCCTGTGTCTGCGTTGGTTTCCTCCGGGTGCTCCGGTTTCCTCCCACAGTCCAAAGATGTGCAGGTTAGGTGAATTGGCCATGCTAAATTGCCCGTAGTGTTAGGTAAGGGGTAAATGTAGGGGTATGGGTGAGTTGCGCTTCGGCGGGGCGGTGTGGACTTGATGGGCCGAAGGGCCTGTTTCCACACTGTAAGTAATCTAATCAAAAATTTGAAAATTGTTTCTTTTACACCAAAATCTGGATCATTAACATAAATCAGGGAAAACAAGAATCCCAACTCTAGGGAAGTCCTCTACAAACCTTCCTGAAAAGTATCCATTACCTATGGTTGTTTTGTTTCCTACCCCTCAGCCAATTTTATATCCATGTTACTATTATTCCACTTATTCTGTGTGTTTTATATTTTCTTTAAAATCTGTTTTGTGGCACTTTATTGAACACCTTTTGGAAGTCCAAGTACAGAAAACAATAGCTTTTTTTTACTCATTCACAGGATGAGGGCATTGCTGACTGGGCCAGCATTTATTGCCCTTCCCTAATCTCAACCACATTGCTGGGGGTCTGGAGTCACTTTCCTTCCCTCACGGGCATTAGTGAACTCGGTGGGTTTTTCAAACAATCAATTTAAGGTCATCATTAAACTTTTGATTCCAGATTTTTTATTGGATTCAAATTCCACCATGCAGCATTCGAACCCTGGTCCCTGGAGCATTACCTGGGCCCATGGAATAACAGTCCAGCGATAATGCCACTTGGCCATTGCTTCCCCACACCATCAATTTTCTTTGCTACCTCTTCAAGATTACTCCAGTAGATTTGTTAAACATGATGTTATCTTATGAAATCCGCTGGCCCTTCATAATTAACCCCCTCTTTTTTTATGTGATAATTAATTCTGCACTAATAATTGTTTCAAGAATTTTTCCTCTGCCTGAAGTTAAACTGACTAGTCTGTAATTACTGGAGGCAACTGATGTGATGAAATCTGTAGGCTTTCATTTAATCATAGTTGGAAACCCTAATAATGCCATGGAATCTTTTATGTGCAGCTGGTTAAGCAGACAGGGCAGTGGCCTCAGTTTAGTAGCATCCAAACTTACGCAGGGTAGAATTTGCCTACAAATGTTGACCCAGATTATGTGCTCAGGTTGCTGAAGTGGAGGTTGAACCCATACTTTATGACTGTAATGTGAGAGTGTGGCCAATGACCCAAGGCTGACACTAATTTTCTTTTTCTAATTTGCTGCTCTATTAAACATATAAACAATTCACATGTCAACATGACCCACATAATGGTTTATTTTAAATAAATCTTGTATTTGCATAAATATGCAAATTATTACTCTTGGATTTTTTTGACAGAATAGTTATCAAGAGATAATTAAACATGTATTTTATCAATGAAAAGAAAACACATTTCTGAAAACACTTTGTTAATTATAATAGTGTACAATTCCCATGAGACTAGTTTTATTGAGTGTCTGAAAGTAGCTTTATGTTAGTCTAGGTTTGCATTAAAACTATCTACTTATTAAGTAGAATGTTTTATCTTTGATACTTTATTTGAAATAAGTTTAGATAGAAGAAAAATCCAGTCACCCTCAAAATTTTCAACTAAACAAGTTTTTACCAGAAACAAAGATAACATTGAGGAGGCAAATATTGTTTAAGCAAAATAAGGAAATATTTTTCCTCACTTGTAAATTAGTTTTTACCCACTGACCTTGTGTTGTACAGTTATAATACCCATTTTTATATAACGCTGATTGATGCTTTGCATCTTATGGATCTGTGCCATTCAACCGTTTCAGCCCTGATTCCTGTTGTGATCAATGGTAGTACTTTCCTCTGAAGTAGGAAAGTTCTGCAGTGTGAAATTGATCCAATTTAATACCACCACCAGTTAGGAAAGTATTTAGGTTCATTGAGCTGGATTTTATAGGAAATCGCAATCCTCACCTCCCTGGCTAAAAAGCTGGAGAGGAACCCACCCATAATCCCATTGGCCAACTTGCAGCAATTCAACATTAGGAGCAGCATTGCTTGCTTTAAGCCAGGACTTCTGCTTCTTTCTTTTGAGGTGGTCACACCTTAAAGAACTGCAAACAGATTAAATGCCCAGCAGCTCTGTAGACGAGCAGTGCCAGAGAGGAACTGTGGCCAGTGCTGGGCCTAACAGCAATTCCATCATGCTAACGACCTCAGGTAAGACAAGAGTCAGGGGTCCCAGTGAAAGGGTGGGTGGGGGGCAGCGTTTTGAGAGTTCAAGGGACTCAGGGTTTAAAGAGGGACAGATGTTGAAACGTTTAAAGGGGGTGGGTTCATTTTCAGAGTGATATATCTGATGAGGCTCAAGGGAGGTAAGAAGGTCTCTCTCCGCCCATTCTCTTGATTTCTTTGTATGACACCATCTTGTGTACCTAAAGCTGTTGGTCTTCCTGTATGAAATGGGCTGCGCAATGTGATCATGCTGTTAAAATACTACTTTAGACTTACTAGAACCAAGACTATTGGATCACCCAGCGATTGTGCTGCCTCCTGTAAATTTCAGACCGGTTTAAGGCAGGCAACCAGCAGGAAAGCCAGCTACTGGATCTCATTTGTCTTCTCGGCCTTCAAATCCACTAACAAGGGAGCATAAATTCCAATCCACTGAAATAGAACATAGAACAATACAGCACAGAGCAGGCCCTTCGGCCCACGATGTTGTGCCAAACATTTGTCCTAGCTTAAGCACCTGTCCATGTACCTATCCAATTGCCGCTTAAAGGTCACCAATGATTCTGACAAAGTGGTGGAGAACGCTGTAGCCCAGTAAACCTGTCTGCAGTCATCCTGTAGGGGCATTATAAACCAAGGGTACTTCATGAACTCTGAAGATATTGAAAATGTTTATCTGTCTTCATGTTTCTGATTGTGTTTGAGTTGAAGAATCCATTAGTTGATAACCTGGAGCAATCATAAGTGGAAAACTTCTTCCTAAGTTTTAGATTATCTCTGAAACATGTTTGCAACTACTGCTTGATTCTGCTGTAATAATACTTATTCATAATTATTCGGAGTTCCTTATCCTGCCTACGTTATCAGAATAGCATCTGCACATCTTAATAGATGTATGAGTATTTACTTGTTTTCGTACATTTTCGTGTTTTATTTTATCCATCTTGTCTCTAAAGGGCCATTATTGGACCAACTGACTTGGGCAGATTTGACAGCATGGTGATGCCTTACGAACTGGAAGCATATGATATTCTAAAGAACAGAGCAGGTGAGAGAGTATGTACAACAACAGTGAAAAATAAAGTGAGAAATGGACAGACTTAAACAGTAAATGAATTCAAAGGCTGATTTTAAACTTGGGAAGGTAGTCAGGTTTTCCGGGACAAGCGTAGGTGAGTAACTGTCCACCTTCTTGGATATTGACACCCAGATATTTTAATGTAAAGGCCTTATTTTGAACCCTTGACTCTGATGTCCATTTGAGGCTGCCTGGAACTATTTTACCAGAAGCAGGTGAAAGGCAAAAATGTTGGGATTGAAGGTAATAGTTATGCTGAGAGGAACATTCTTCAAAATGGATAAGCACTTCCTAGTGATTTTCAAGACACCCCTTGGAGTCGGGGAAATTGCATTCCAGTCTATTTTAGGATTCCAGAAGAGCATTCAACTCAACCAGAGGCTTTACTGTCAGCTGGTGAGCTGGAATCCATAGGAGCCAGTGGTAAAATGTTAAGTTATGTGGAATGTAATGTTAATTTAAATAACACTCCTTGTGTCTTGGGGGCCGCTTCCATTCCAAGCCTAGAATTATTTAAGTAAAGATGGTGAGAGGACAGAGGTCACTGATAGAATTACATTTACCTTTAAGGCTCAAAAAGAACAGCTCCAGAGTTGATAGAGAGCATATGATGTTCAGTAGACTTTGTGTAGAAATGTGAAAAATGCCAGGTTGTCTTTTGGCCAGTTCCACAGTGAATGTGAGATGCCTGACTGTAATGATGAAGCATGATTACATTGGCAAGTTTGAGATTATTGATGATCACAGAGATAGGAATATGGATGTCAATTTCACAGGTAACTGAACAGATGTGCTGTCGTTCACCTCAGATTCGATGGTCAAGGAGCTAGAAAGATTGCAATTGGTCAACTATCTCCCTGTCAACTTGGGACACTCATTCTAATGACCTCTACTGGGATCATGGGCCACGAAGAGCCCAAACAAAATCACACAAGAGGAAAGATCCTAGAATTATTTTTATAAAACATTGAACTAGTCTGTAATAAAATATTTCAACCATTTGTGACTGAATGGGCATTAGAAGAAAGGAAATAAGTTTAAGTTTGAATAAAAATGTTTCAAAATTGCTTTTGAGTATGAGAGATACAGTTGGCAGAAGGGAAGAGGTTTGGGAAAAGACTTCCAGAGAGCAGAACAATGATGGTTGAAAGCTATACCATAAAAATTAAGTGAAAAGATAGTTAGTTGCAATCAGAAGTGGAGTGTGGAAGGTTGGAAGTGGACTGTGGAAAATTATTGGAATGACTTTGAAATGTTTTCAAGGGTAGCACAGCTGCACGTTGAAATTGGTAAAATAGTCTGAAATGAACAGTAGTTAGAATAGGATAAAATTAAATAGTGACATTTAATATAAGTCAAAGTTTATGTAGGCAGACCTACTGCATTCTTTACATTTGAGTCTGTTGAAACTTATATTTTTACGATAATAACCTTCATTCTTGGTGATTAAAATCCTTAATCAGCAAGCAGCTCTGGCACAGATTTTAATGAGAACTGCAAGGATTTCCTTTAATCCTTAGAGTCATAGAGTCACACAGCACAGAAACAGACCCTTCAGTCCAATGAGGTAAAAACAATGACTGCAGATGTTGGAAACCAGATTCTGGATCAGTGGTGCTGGAAGAGCACAGCAATTCAGGCAGCATCCGAGGACAGGCAAAATCGACGTTTCGGGCAAAAGCCCTTCATCAGGAATAAACCAAATCATCCGCCGACATTTCCGCCACCTCCAAACAGGCCCCACCACCAGGGATATACTTCCCTCCCCACCCCTCTCCTCCTTCCGCAAAGACCATTCCCTCCGTGACTACCTGGTCAGGTCCACGCCCCCCTACGACCCACCCTCCCATCCTGGCACTTTCCCCTGCCACCGCAGGAACTGTAAAACCTGCGCCCACACCTCCTCCCTCACCTCTATCCAAGGCCCCAAAGGAGCTTTCCACATCCATCAAAGTGTTACCTGCACATCCACTAATATCATCTATTGTATCAGTTGCTCCCGATGCGGTCTCCTCTACATTGGGGAGACTAGGCGCCTCCTAGCAGAGCGCTTTAGGGAACATCTCAGAGACACCCGCATCAATCAACCAAATCGCCCAGTGGCTCAACACTTCAACTCCCCCTCCCACTCTGCCGAGGATATGGAGGTGCTGGGCCTCCTCCACCACCGCTCCCTCACCACCAGACGCCTGGAGGAAGAACGCCTCATCTTCCGCCTCGGAACACTTCAACCCCAGGGCATCAATGTGGATTTCAACAGCTTCCTCATTTCCCCTTCCCCCACCTCATCCTATCTGCCTTTATTCCTGATGAAGGGCTTTTGCCCGAAACGTCAATTTTGCCTGTCCTCGGATGCTGCCTGAATTGCTGTGCCCTTCAATCCAATTCGTCCATGCCAACCAGACTTCCCAATCTGACCTAGTCCTATTTGCTAGCACTTGGCCCATATCCCTCTAAACCCTTCCTATTCATATAACCAACTAGATGCCTTTTAAATGTTGTAATTGTACTAGACTTCACCACTTCCTCTGGCAGCTCATTCCGTACAAGCACCACCCTGTGCATGAAAAGGTTAACCCTTAGGTCCTTTTTAGATTAGATTACATACAGTGTGGAAACAGGCCCTTCGGCCCAACAAGTCCACACCAACCCGCCGAAGCGTAACCCACCCATTCCCGTACATTTACCCCTTTACCTAACACTACGGGCAATTTTAGCATGGCCAATTCACCTGACATGCACATCTTTGGACTGTGGGAGGAAACCGGAGCACTAAGGAGGAAACCCACGCAGACACGGGGAGAACGTGCAAACTCCACACAGTCAGTCGCCTGAGGTGGGAATTGAACCCGGATCTCTGGCGCTGTGAGGCAGCAGTGCTAACCACTGTGCCACCGTGCCGCCCACAAATTTTTAATTCTTTCCACTCTCACCTTAAACCTATGTCTTCGAGCTTTGGGCTCCCCTACCTAGAAAAAAAGACCTTAGCTATTCACCCTACCCATGTCCCTCATGATTTTATAAACGTCTTTAAGGTCACCTCTCAGCCTCTGACACTCAGGGGTTAAAGCTCCAGCCTATTCATCCTCTCCCAATAGCTCAAACCCTCCAGTACCAGCAAAATCCTTGTGAATCTTTTCTGCACCCTCTCAAGTTTAACAACATCCTTCCTATAGAAGCACAACCAGAATTGTATACAGTATTCTAAAAGTGACCTCACCAATGTTCTGTACAGCCGCAACATGATGTCCCAACTCCTATACTCAATGCACTGACCATGCCAAATGCTTTTTTTAACTCCTCATCTACCAGTGACTTAGCTTTCAAGGAACTTTCAAGGAGAAAGTGAGGACTGCAGATGCTGGAGATCAGAATCAAAAGAGTCTGGTGCTGGAAAGGCACAGCAGGTCAGGCAGCATCTGAGGAGTAAGAGAATCGATGTTTCAAGCATACGCCCTTCATTACCTTCTCCCCTAGATTTGTTTATTTGGCAACACTCCCCAGGGCCCTAACATCAACTGCATAATCCCTGCCCTGGTTTGTCCTATCAAAATGCAACATATCATATTTCTCTACTTTAAACTCCATCTGCCACTCATTGGCCCATCTGATCAGGTTGTACTCTGAGATAATCTTCTTCACTGTCCACTACACCACCTATTTTGGTGTATCTGCAAACTTACTAACCATGTCTCCACTATTTACATACAAATCATTTATATAAATGATGAAAATCAGTGGACCTAGCGCTGATCTTTATGGCATAGTGCTGGTCACAGGCCTCCAGTCCAAAAAGCAACCCTCGACCACCAACCTCTGTCTCTTAAGACAATTTTGTATCCAATTAGCTAGTTCCCACAGATCCTATGTGATCTACCCTTACTAACCAGTTCCTCAGAATCTCCTCCAACAATTTACCCACCACTGACTTAACACTCACCGATCTATAATTGCCTCGCTTTTCCTTTACAGCCTTTCTTAAATAATGGCAATACGTTAGCCAATCTCCAGCAACTCCACTATATATTTCTATGACTCTATAACTCACCCATGGTTGTCAATATAAGTATCTCAGTAATCTTTTTCCTAGCTTCCCACAAAGTTCTGGAAAACACCTAATCAGATCCTGAGGAGTTAGCTATTTTTGTGTTTTAAGATCTCCAGCACCTCCTCTTTGGTAAAATGAATTCATTTTCAAGACATCACTATTTATTTCCCCAAGTTTCCTAGCTTCCATGTCCTTCTCCATAGCTAATACTGACCAAAAAATATTTACAAATATATTTAATTAGTTCCAAAAAGTAAAACAATTAAAGCAGGTTTAAAAATGTTGAAAATTGCTTGTAGAAACTTGTTGACATAAAAGTTGTTATGTGTTGTGTCTGTATCTGGATGTTAAAATACATTCTAATTTATTGGTGGGTGGTCTATGTCCATTCTGGTCACACTGCCAAGTTCTGGGTGCTTTTTTTACAAGCTTACAACAGGTTTGAGGCTACTTGAATATGTAAATCAGGAGTTTAACATGTAATAAGGGATCCGTTTTCACAATTTGTCGGCAATATTGGGTCTGAAATATCAGTGTGTCTCTAATACCACACTACCCCATCCTGCAGTTAGCCCACTTCATGCTTCCTTCACAAGAAATACCCAAAACCAGTTGCTGACTTTGATATAAAAACAGATATTGCTGATAAAGTTCAGCAGGTGTGGCAGCATCTGTGGAGAGAAAGCAGAGTTAATGTTTTGGTTCGAATGACCCTTTCTCAGATATATTTGTTTGTGCCTTAAGAGAAAGCTGAACCAATCAGTGTTGATAGTTCACTCCCAAGAACTTTGATAAATCCTAATGGAATTCCATTGATCCTTGGACCTCTCAATTCAAGTGGGCTTCAGCTCATTTTTAGATCATTTAGTTTCTATGAACATGACTACAAAAAGATAATAAATAGTTGTGACAAAATCCACATCCATGTTTCCACATAAAAACTTTCATTCGATCTTTATAAAGGAAGTTTGCTTTCATGCTGTAATAATTTTGAAATTATGTGTTCATGTAATATCTTAGTTGCAGAAACAGTGTGAGGTTTTATATCTATTTCAAGAATAATACTTTAGATTCAATTGTTGATTAAGCAGGCAAAAATAAATTAATATGTTACCAGGATCACATTTTTCCATAGTTTGCAATCTGCTGTGATTGAAACTTAATTAAAATAGTCACTTTAAAGCATCATAGTATAATTTTACTGCCTAATGGCTTAGGCAGTGTAATAAAAATGTGGAAAAAGTAAAGGTAATTGAAACAAAGCATTCAAATCAATTTTCCCTTTTAGATTGCACCACTTTTTAATGTGTTTCTTGGACAACATCGGACAAACGCTGATCTAAATGTTGAGAAATACGCTATGCCAAAGGAGATGTAGAATAAGGAAATATATGGTTGGAGTTTCATCCCAAAATGTGTCGCTCAATTTGGGAAGTTTCCTCAATTGGTGGATTTGTCTTCTTTTAGCATAGGCCCCCACCCATATTTGTTTTCCAGAATTGCTGGATCGAGTTGGACCATCTCACACTAGAGCCAATTTGGCATGATTAAGGTCTTGGCCCAGTCTCAGGTGGTAGTAGTGGGTGATGAAGATGCAAATAAAAGAGTTGGTTGGGAATGTGTGAAAGCTCAGAACTCATGGGGTTGAAGGGACTGCGAGGGAAAATGGAACAAGTTTGGGGGTCTCCTATGTTATCTGATTGAACCTGGAACTCGCTGCAAAATGCAACCTGTATTGCCTATTTTGTTTAAGGCCTTCCAACATGTGATACTCCCTCTTCTAACAAAAGCAAGATGTTATGCTGTGCTGGGTGTTGCGGAAATTGTAGGGCTTCCATAGACAAGGTTCTATCAACATATAACACTAAAGATAGGTAACCTGTGTAGCTTGATTCTTGGAGCTGCAGTTATAATGACAGTTAATCAGACAGGTGGTTATGTAAAGTCATTTAAAGCAATAAATTTATGAATGTGTACTTCTTTTTCCAATGAAGAGCCACCTATGTACCCACAGAAATTGTTCTTTTTCATTTCCCTACTACTATGTGTCCTGTGCTAGGTACTCATGGCTGACAGTTATTGACTTGGTGCACAGCTGGGCTTTAAATTTGGCAACAGAAATCACACAAGATCTTGGCAACGGTGAGAAATTCCATTGTTGGTGACAGCATGATAGCACAAGAATGACAGCATTAAAACATGGTACATAGATAATGAGGTGAACACTGGAGAACTCCATGAGTTAACTGCTAAGAGGTCACAGAGGGAAGCCCTCCATTAAAGGCCTCCCTGAAATTGTCACTTAGCCAATTTTTGATAAAATTCAGTCAGTGAGCCGTATAATAACAATGTTGAAATGCACTTAAAAACACCCATTGCAAATATGTTTGTCAAAACATTGCAGGTCTATAAAGGGTTACTAATGATAGTGAGAAGTTATATTTTTGTTCAAAATGAAGATGTAGGTGTCATAGATTGAGGCTCCTTATTTTGTACCATGATTAATACATTCTCAATAAAAATCTTCCACCAGGGAGATCTCCAGTACTGAGGGCTGCTGACAGTGGACTGACCCCAAAGAGACATTTGATTACACCAATTCCAGGTTAGTCCCTTGAGACACACATAATTCATGTTAATGGCGAGATTTGAAAGTGGCTTACAATGTAAGAAGAACCATGCTACAAACATTGATATTTCTTTACAGCTAGTGCTGCAACTTTGGTTTGAGAGTCACCCAAGTGCTCAGTAGAATCCTCACTCTTCATGACTCCTCATCAAAAATAAGGAAAAATGACCTACTTTTTTGGTAGTGCCAGATTGCTTGGCAATATCCTCATGTGCAAAATCTTAGGAGAGAAAACCCAATAATTGCTCCATAAAGACTGCCCACTTTCTCACATGGAGCTCTGCTTTCGCATATTCAAAGTGCATATTTGTCCTTTAGATAGCTGACCAATACCAATCCAGTGGCCAATGCTCTAAGCAGGTTTAGATGCCTTCTCTCTGTGCTGGCTGCTGGCAGACTACCTTGGAGAAAGGCTCGAACCATCAATTTTCTGCCTTCTGGAAAATAACAATAAATGATTGTTGCATACACTGTGTGAGACATTTAATGCACATTTCCAGGGAAGTTGGGACTTGAGTCCAGACTTTCTTTCTGGCTCAGTAATAGGGAACTGCCACTACACAACAAGAGAGTGTGAGTTTCTATAGCTAGAAAATAGATCACTTTCACCTCCTCCTCACCCTATTTTCTGCCAATAAAAATTTGCATTGATAGTTAATTTTTCCCTGTTATTCTTCAAATTTTACTGAGCCCGTTTCCTGGTCTTTGTTGGATATACAATACTTGTAGTTTTGGGGTGAATGTATCAAATATGTAGACTTTTTTTCCCCTTTATAGATTACAGAGGTGGGTTTCATCTGAAACCATCTCAGGATTATGAAAAGGAAAGAATGATGATGGAACAAATCGAAAAGCTGAGGATATCAAGCTCCCCGCGGAAAGGAAATAACATTAAATCATTCACAGCTTTAGAAGATGTGCCAGTGGATTCATACAACATAGACAGTACTTCCTTTAAAACAGCTTCAAGCAGACCAGTGAGATCAAACTGGTTATTAACAGAGACCTTTCGAACTCCAGAACTACCATCTGCTGCAAAGCAGGATATCAATACCACCCAATCTGAGCCGGCTGGCAATGGAAAATCAAGCCATCAAGAAACTATAAAAGAGAAAACAGAGAAAATTAAAGACTTGCCATTGTATTCAGTAGTGAATAAATCCAAAAAAGCACAACCCTTATTAGATCATGTGTTTAAAGAAACTTCGTCAGTGTCATTCTATAGCAAAGAAACAGAAAACACAAATGTACACAGCCAAAATTGTTTTGAGGAAGAACCAATATATGCAGAGATTGACGAATTTTTGGAAAATGCACATGCAGAAAGGAATAACACCAGTGAAGAAACAGGATTGGTAAAAAGTACAGAAAAGAAAATACAGGAATCTGAGTTGGTGATGGTCAACATTTCCAAGATGAAGCAATCGTTAGGTATGGATTTCATTTTAAGTTGTCCAGAAATGATAAAATGACGCCTTAATTATTTTCCTTCCACATTCTGTATCTTTCTCCTTTTCTGTCTCATAGGGATTGCTCTGTGTAAGATTCACGTCACAAGCACCAGTGTGTAATACTATTTAGTCTTTGCATATGAACCTGGACAAATATTTAACTGTACATTAGGGTAGAACTCAATCCTGTCCACAGATGCAAACACCAACTGAGACCACTGGATTCTTTTGTTTTATTCCTACTGATCTTGGGATTGTGAGGTGATGAGGATTGATGTTGGGGCCAACTGCTGGCCCAGGGAAAACCAGCACAACTTGGTACCAGAGTTAATCTATTTCTGTAGGTAGCTTAGCCTTACAGCAGATGAATGCCCATTGTTGGGGCAATTAAGCTTTTATTTCAGTTACTTTAAAGCTGCTTGGCCAACAGAAGTAAACAGTACAATTTGAGCAGCTGTTTACTTCTGCCCTCTGGACACTATTATTTCCCTTTACTGAGAGTTTGCACATAACCTTGTTCCTACTGCAATAAGTACCAGACTATCTGACAATGAAAATTGTTAGTAGATAATTGCAGTGTAAAGACAAGAGCAGATCTGTTTGTTCATGGTAATTTAGTGAGCTAAATTATACATAGTTAAGTCAGTCAAATTTTGTAACTGCAAAACATTGGCCTTACAGGGATAGAAATTCATTTTGAACAGTGCCTCCAAACAGGTTGCATCAAATTGGTCACCTGTTGTGTACAGGTCTGATATGTAACTCTATTGACTGCAGTACAAAACTGAATATCAATTTAATATGAGCGAACTGAATGAATGCTCATAATACCATAAGAAATAGGAGTGGACGTAAGGCCATTTGGTCCAGCGTATCCACTCTGCCATTCAATCATGGCTGATGGGCATTTTAACCCCACTTACCTGCACTCTCCCCATATCCCTTAGTTCCTTGCGAGATTAAGAATTTATCAATCTCTGCCTTGAAGACATTTAACGTCCCAGCCTCCACTGCGCTCCATGGCAATGAATTCCACAGACCCACCACTCTCTGGCTGAAGAAATGTCTCCTCATTTCCACTCTAAATTGGCCCCCTCTCGTTCTAAGGCTGTGCCCACGAATCCTAGTATCCCCACCTGACGGAAACAATTTCCCAGCGTCCATCCTTTCTAAGCCATGCATTATCTTGTAAGTTTCCATTAGATCTCCCCTCAACCTTCTAAACTCTCATGAATACAATCCCAGGATCCTCAGCCATTCATCGTATGCTTGGCCCACCACTCCAGGTATCTTTGGCCTACCATTCCAGGGATCATCCGTGTGAATCTCCACTGGACACGGTCCAGTGCCAGTATGTCCTTGCTGAGGTGTGGGGCTCAAAATTGGACACAGTATTCTAAATGGGGCCTAACCAGAGCTTTATAAAGTCTCAATGGCACCTCACTGCTTTTACATTCCAACCCTCTTGAAATAAATGACAACCAACATTTGCTTTCTTAATCATGGACTCAACCTGCAAGTCAACCTTTAGAGAATCCTGTACTAGCACTCCCAGATCCCTTTGTACTTTCACCTTATGAATTTTCTCACCGTTTATAAAATAGTCCATGCCTGTATTCTTTTTTCCAAAGTGCAAGACCTCGCATTTGCTCACATTGAGTTTTATCAGCCATTTCTTGGACCATTCTCCTAAACAGTCTAATTCTTTCTGTAGCCTTCCCACCTCCTCAGAACTACCTGCCTGTCCACATAACTTTGTTTCATTGGCGAACTTCACCAGAATGCCCCCAGTTTCTTCGTCCAGATCATTTATGCATAAAGTGAACACTGAACCCTGCAGGACACCACTTGTTACCAGCTGTCATTCCAAAAAAGAACCTTTTATCCCAACTCTCTGCCTTCTGTCAGACAGCCAATCCTCAATCAATGCCAGTAGCTCACCTTACCTAGCAGCCTCCCATGAGGCACCTTATCAAAGGCCTTTTGGAAGTCTAGGTAGATAACATCCACTGGGTTTCCCTGGTCTAACCTACGTTTTACCTCTTCAAAGAATTCTAACAGGTTTGTCAGGCACAAACTCCCCTTACTAAATCCATGCTGACTTGATCTAATTCGACCCTGCACTTCCAAGAATTTAGAAATCTCATCCTGAACGATGGATTCTAGAATTTTACCTACAACCGAGGTTAGGCCAATCGGCCTTTAATTTGCATATTTTGTTTTGATCCTTTCTTGAACAAGGGGGGTTACAAAAGCGATTTTCCGATCATCTGGGACTTTTCCTGGCTCCAGTGATTTTTGAAAGATTACAACCAATGCCTCTGCTATTTCTTCAGCCAATTCCCTCAGAACTCCAGGATGTAGCCCATCCGGGCCAGGAGATTTATCAAGTTTTAGACCTTTTAGCTTACCAAGTACTTTCTCCTTTGTAATGGTCACCATACTCAATTCTCCCCCTTGACTCTCCTTAATTGTTGGGATATTAATGCTCAATTTTCTTCTACAAAGTCCTCCCTTCTGTACAGAGTCCATCAGGCTACTTTCTGGGCAGTGATCCTATTTTAAGAGAAAAGATGCATGCCAGTACCCGGCCCATATCCCTCCAAACCCTTCCTATTCATATATCCATCCAGATGCCTTTTAAATGTTGCAATTGTACCAGCCTCCACCACTTCCTCTGGCATACCACCCTCTGTGTGTAAAAGTTGCCTCTTAGGTCTCTTTTATATCTTTCCCCTCTTATCCTTAATCTATGCCCTCTACTTCTGGACTCCCTGACCCCAGGCAAAAGACTTTGCCTATTTATCCTATCATGCCCCTCATAATTTTGTAAACCTCTATAAGGTCACCCCTCAACCTCCAACGCTCCAGGGAAAACAGCCCCAGCCTGTTCAGCCTCTCCTTATAGCTCAAATCCTCCAATCCTGGCAGCATCCTTGTAAGTATTTTCTGAACCCTTTCAAGTTTCACAACATCTTTCCGATAGGAAGGAGACCAGAATTGCATGCAATATTCGAACAGGTGGGATTAGATTGGGTTGGGATATCTGGTCGGCATGGACGAGTTGGACCAAGGGGTCTGTTTCCATGCTGTACATCTCTATGACTCTATGACTAGGGCACCAAAATACAAAATTCCCACCACCCACCTAAATTTTACCAGCTTTCTGAGGACAGATGGGAGACAAAGGGATGGTGAAGGAAAGTAAGGGATGGGTTAGCATTGTATTCCCACTATCATACCATTCTTGTTAGCAAGTTGGAAGGTAGCAGATAGCACACAATGCCCAGGGTCAATTGAAACAATTAAGTGACCAATTAAGGACCACATTGCATCCTCACAAGCATTTTACCAATTGGATTAGGAGTAAAGGTATTGTTCTCTTATCTGAGCATGTTATAACCCACGGAAGGAATCCTGATTGGAATTACTGCCCCCACAGCAATGATGCCACCTATCTTCACCAATTCCTCACAATTCCCTTGGCCCTTTCTGATTGGCCCTGGATCCTATAAAGTTTGGTTGTGAGGACATTGTCCATCTGTAGCTTCCTCTTCCAATTGAAGCACCAGCAGTGGCCACCACTTCCCAGTAGCACTGTAGAACTGTTAGTCCCTCATTACTGGCAGTACCTGGGACTGGGCCACCATCCTTTAACAAGGATGGCTGGCTAATTGCACATATAAAATACTGTCCTGGGTCCCACAGACTGCCAGAGTGGAATTGTTTCTCTCTCCACCACACTGTCACCACATTTAGGCTATCAGTAGGTTTCCCACCCCAATATCAATATCCAAATCATTAACTCTGTATTAGCTATGTTTCTTGCAGCAGAGCTACAAGAGGATTTCCAGTGGTTTCTGATTTTATTTACTATTGTAAAATCAAATATCACCAGGGTGAACAACCGTACTTAATTTTTTGGGACCATTACATAATTTGGCCTTGCATGCCATGACCTAGGTCAGGCGTTCCTGAAACATAATTGCCCCAGATTTCTCCTGGTTCTACGGGTTTTGTTTCTGCATGCATTGGGTATGGTAGTTTAGTGGGGAGAAAGTGAGGTCTGCATTCGCTGGAGATCAGAGCTGAAAATGTGTTGCTGGAAAAGCGCAGCAGGTCAGGCAGCATCCAGGGTAGTTTAGTGATATGTGTTCAGGTTTCAGCAGCAACTCCTTGCAGAGGGATGGAGCCTAAGCTGGCAGAATCAGAATCAGGGCTGGTGACAAAGTTACAAATCAAACCTAACCTACCGTCAGCACCCTCAGCGAATGATGAGGCCTCCCTCCTTCACCTAGGTCTTGCAAACACCCCAAAAGGCAAAGTGTATCTTTTTTTGTTTTGCCCAGAGTTGGTCACCTTGAATGTTACCTCAGGAAACAATGAATCATCATAGAATCCCTGCAGGGTGGAAACAGGCCATATGGCCCATTGAGTCCACACCAACCCTCCGAAGAACATCTTACCCAAACCCAGTCCCCTACACTTTCCCCATAATCCTGCATTTCCCATGGCTAATCCAACTGGCTTGCACATCTTTGGACTGTGGCAGAAAACTGGAGTACCCAGAGGAAACCTACACAGACACAAACAGTTGCCTGAGGCTGGAATCAAATCCGGATCCCTAGATCTATGAGACATCAGTGTTAACCGCTGAGCCAGGCAAAAGTGAGGACTGCAGATGCTGGAGATCAGAGTCTAGGAAATCCCACCCATGGTCTCTTTTTCCTTGTCACATCTCACAGGTTATCAAGATTTTTAAAGACAGTTTCACTGCACAATGGTTCAGTGGTTAGATTAGAGTGGTGCTGGGAAAGCACAGCAGGTCAGGCAGCATTGAGGAGCAGGAAAATCGACGTTTTGGGTCATTCCTGATGAAGAGCTTTTGCCCAAAACATCGATTTTCCTGCTCCTCGGATGCTGCCTGACCTGCTGTGCTTTCCCAGCACCACTCTAATCTAACCACTGAACCATTGTGCAGTGAAACTGTCTTTAAAAATCTTGATAACCTGTGAGATGTGACAAGGAAAAAGAGACCATGGGTGGGATTTCCTTCCTTCCCTTAGAGGTGGCAGGGCACATGGCAATAAGGGCAAATACTTGGTCAGGTTACTGCTGAGATTCCTATCCCCTACTGATATCTCAGTAATTTGGTTATGGACACAAAGGTCCATAGGGAACCTACCAAATAAGGCTCCCATGAATTACGCCACTTAAGGGCCTCAAACCTCCACTGGCCCTATTTCCTGCCTTCCCTACAGGAGAGAAAAGTGTCTGCCTTTCCAACAGGGCAACCTGCCTGCCAGATTGAGGGGCCTCTATTTTTCCCAAACTGAAGATACATCCATGGGCATAAATAATGGGAAAGTGTGTAGCTGCTGAAGAGTGCCCTTCTGCCATTGTCTCTGGCCCCATTGACTTCCCTCTCCCCACGATCCTCTTAAAAGATTTCATTTCTCACCATTACAACCTTCAGTGCTGTGGAGCCTAGGGCTCCAACATTATCAACAGCTTTCAGAGGCTGTCAGCTTCTGATTGACCAGCAGACTTCGTTGCGTTGTGGCTTCAGTGTTGAGGCTGGTGATGTTTTGGGAATCTTCATCCCATAGACTCTCTCCCTAGTAGAGTTAGTTGTCTTTAAAACATCTACCACCATACTTTGTGCAAAAAACACTATATCTCAGCCCATGAAATTGTTGAATTGCCATGAGATACAAAAACTTTAACTGGCTCAGCAATGGGAACCTGCTACTCTGCCTGATTTGTTCTACATGTGGCTATGCTCCCATGCTATGCATTCGACCCCAGTGCCAATAAATACAGGCAATTAATATATACTCTGTAATAAAAAAAATTGAGAATTTTATTCTTCTATTTTTAAAAAAGATAGTATACTTGAATAAAGAGGGAAAGTTTTTCATTCATGGGATGAGGGCATTGCTTCTAGGTCAGCATTTATTGGCCATCCCTAGTTACTCTTGAAAAGTTGGTGTGAACTGCCTTCTTGAACCACTGCAATTGATGTCTTCAAAGTATTTTAGGGAGGGATTTCCAAGATATTGACCCAGTAATACTGAAGGAATAGTGATATATTTCCAAGTCGGGATGGAGAGTGGTTGGATGGGAATTTGCAAGTAGTGTCCTTATCATTTAGGTTATGAATTTGGAAAGAGCTGTTTAAGGATCCTTGGTGAGTTTTTATCATGCATGTTTTGAGTGATGCTCATTGCTGCTACTACTGAGCATAGGTGATGGAGGGAGTGAATGTTTGCAGATATGGTGCCAATCAAACAGCTACTTTGTATTGGATAATGTTAAGGTTCTTGAATGTTGTTGGAATTCCAGGCAAGTGATTTGTGCCTCGTAGATGGTGTGTGAAAGCTTTAGGGAATCAGAAGGTGAGTTACTCGCTGCAGGATGTAGAGTTTTCCCTTTAACTCCAGTTAAAGAATAGAAATTAAAAGAGAGCTGCAATTGCTGAAAGACAAAGAAAGAATAAAAGATGAAAGTACGCAACAATGCCATCAATATCTAACTTTTCAAATTGAAAGTTGAATACTAAAGGTAGAAACATTTCAATGGAATATAAAAAATGAGAAAAGAAAGAAAAATCAGGCTATTCTACAGTCAGAGGATAAACAAAGAGGGCAAAAGTTGGTAAAAATGATTCCTGTGTGAGTATGAAGTTTTTTCCTTTATTACGTTGTACACTATTATTGCTGTTTACAACTTTTGTTTCTTTTTAACATCTTCTGTTATTTCACTGAAATATCTCTTAATGGTGTCTAACTATCTGCTTTCTTCCTTTTAGCTCACCAAAGTCCTGTGGTTAGATTTTCTGCTCTTTTGAGTATTTCCTCATTTTTTTTTTTCCTGATTCCTCTGAACTTGTTTTCTATTGCAATATTCAGAAAGAAATTGGCTGGAATATTAAAGACTGCAGGTGACTCGACTGGGTGGCTCATATTTAAAAGCAATGATGGTCTAAATATTCTTTTCTACTCTTGCATTCTATGATTCCCTCCACGTACAATAAATTTAATATTGAATTTAGTCACTTTATCAAGAGTTGCTCTGAAAGCTTAAACAATTTTACTTTGTTGCCCTTTAACTCCAGGGATCAGTATTTCTGGTGGGATTGAATCTAAAGTGCAACCTGTTGTAAAAATCGAGAAGATTTTCCCAGGAGGTGCTGCGTCAGTAAATGAAACTCTTAAGGTAATACAATCGCTGAACAGTTCTGCTTCCCTGCTCAGAGATAAACTAAACCTGTAAGTCTATTGGACTGTTCTTTGAAAGATTGATGATACTTTTCTACAATTGCAGTTAAGATAGATTACTAAAAGGCTTACAGAATGTATAGTCACATCGTGAATTTGCATGATGCATCTGTTCAGCCATTCACTGGTGCTTTAAATAACTCAATTTCAGATATTAATGATGAGCTTCACCAAGTTTGACTTGAAAAGAGTTATCTAATCCTTCTGTTTTAAATCTTGCTCAGAAAACTGCAGGGGTGTGGACTACTTGGCCACTGTCCTTCTTCCCAGCCAACCAACAAACTCCAGACAAACCTTTCCCACAGCCGTAATACACTCTGGGTGGCCAATCTTAATAAATAGGAGGGCTTGCACCCCTCAGTGAAAGCAAGTTCAATTTTCTGCTGTTAGCCAATCAGATTGTCCGGCACTGCCAGCCACCACAGAAACATCAGAATTCCAGAGCGTTCCAGGATAAAGATTCTAATGAATTCCTGGACCCTGGTAAAGGGAGCTTAGGAAGAGAGCATTGGCAACTTTAGGGAGGAGGGAGTGTGTTGGAGCAGTGGTTTTAAAATCCATGTCAGAAGAAAGAGGAGTACTACCATTGGGGGTGTGCTCCTGATGTGCAAAGGACATCCATTGGAGATCATGTGCACCTCCTTCCCACACTTGTTAAAATCTTTAAAGAAAGGGTCTGCTCAATCCAGCCTGCTGTCCCGTATCAATTATGTTAAGGCATGGGCAGGATAATATTTGGGCTAATTGCACTTTCAATAAGCTCAATTGATCCTTAATTATTCATTTACGTATAGTTGGTGGGCTGCTGATCTTGGCATCTGCTCACTCTCCATGTTATCGAAAGGAGCTCAGGAATTGTTGCAAAGATGCCTGAGCATCCTCCCTAATTAATGTACATCCTGCACCCCTCACTCGTTTACCCTAGCCCCCACAATCCCCGCTGAAAACATACCCAGTGGAAGCATGTACGATCTAACCCTTTATCCAGTTTGGATTGTTTTATGTTTTTTGTAATCCATCTCACACCAATGGCATTACAATGCAAATTGGTAGAATTGTGTAGAAATAAAGTGAATTGAGAATTTACTGTCACCCATTTTATACTAACAAGCAAAGACTGAGTGCTGTTAAACACAATATAACTTTCTTGTTTGAACTTATTTAAATCTTTACCCTTGACGCTGTCATATGCATGTGGATTTTTACCAATTTTTAATTGGTGATGTGAATGGGACTAACTGAGTAAGATGATTTCCCTATCCTTAATCCTAGTGTTAGTGAGTTAACAGTGAGGAGCAGGTAAGATAAAGTATGAAAGAGCAGTCAAATTATTAACCTGTGTCTGTATTCATAGACATCAGACATGTCAGTTTTTATAGTGCCAAGAAGGTCTAGAGGCAGATTTAGTATGATAAAATTTTATCAGGTACTTGGAGCAAGAACATTCTAATTCTTCTCAGTAATCTTGCCACTTTCTCCTGTTACCTAACTCTCTGAGAATAAAAGAAGCATAATTAGTTGTTTCTAATAGTTTTATCCTGAGACAACAACCATGTCTTTTCAGATCATGCCAGTTGTTTTGTTTTCAGAATCCTAACACCCAACTGTAACCTTGAGCTTGTTTTGAAAGGCTGGTTTTAACAGCTAGTATTGTTCAGGCAATAAATATATCTAAATGTTCTTTTTTTGTTCCTTGGGATTCTGGTAAAAGGTCAGTTTGTTTTTATTGAGTGAATCACGTATTTCAGTTGCCTGTCTTATACTTGCATTGCCGTAAGGAACTGAAAGCCATTGAATTTACTTTTCCACAGAATTTGAATTATTACTGACATCAGTGAAAAATAAGTGTCTCAGTTAAAATGCTACTAATGCCACATAACCTAACACTATAAATGTTTGAAAACATGAAACAGAGTAACAAGGGAAAATTGAGAGCAAGCAGTAATTTATTCAAGAATCTATTTCAGTTATCCATCATAACATGAGAGAGCTCATGTTAAAAATAATGCGAATTAGAAGATCATAGATGCATAGAAACCCTACAGCGTGGAACCAGGCCTTTCAGCCCATTGGGTCCACACTGAACCTCTGAAAAACATCCCACTCAGACCCACCCCCTTGCTTCATCCACGTAACCCCACATATCCCACAGCTAGCGTGCACATCCCCAGACACTACCAGCAATTTAGCATGGCCAATCTGCCTAACCTGCACATCTTTGGACTGTGGGAGGAGACTGGAGCACCCAGAGTAAACCCATGCAGACACAGGGAGAATGTGCAAACTCCACACGGTCACCTGAGGGTGGAATCGAACCTGAGTCTCTGGTCCTGTGAGGCAGTAGTGTTAACCACTGAGCCACCGTGCCATCATCAAGAGCCTCCAAATTTTGTTTCAGATTGCTGAAATTTTGAATGTTGTTCTTCTCATCACCAGTCTTCCTCATTCAACTCCATCATGTGTGTTGCTCATGTCAGGGATATTGACTTGTGGTCCAATATTTGATCCATCAGCTGATCCCCTGCTTAACTGATCAACCATCCAGCTGTCCATGTACCTCTAGCTGCCAGACAGCTTACAGAGCCAAGAATCCACGTGTTCCACCAATTCTGTCAGCAATTTGTAATGCAGAGCTGTGGAAAGGAAGTATTTCTGGACAGCTGTCTCAGTATCATGGCATGTCTGGTGTCTGTGACTACAGGAGGTTCACAAGCGTACTGTCCGCTTCCAAAACTTGTAACTTATCAGCTGTTGCAGTATCAAATGAGTCTACTGGCAGAAAGACCATTATCACAAAGCATGCAATCTAATTATTTTGAGAGACAGTATTCCTGGCAGTTCGAATTTTTTTGTTAATTCAGAGGATGTCATCTTGTTGCTCATTCCTGATTGCTGTTGAGAAGGTGGCGGTGAACTTTTGTTGCTTTGACATTTGAATGCCCACTCATAAGCCTATAGGTAATGTTTTGAGAAGAACAGATCAATTAAACACCATATTTGTGACAGCACAGAAGTTTTAACAAAATACTGGCAGTGCACCAAGACTTCAAGCAAATTACTAACTATATGTTATTAACATTATGAATATAAAATAGGCAAAAACATCTTTGGAAGTAGCACAACACAAATTTGCCTTGCTCTCATGGGAGCAGGCAGTACCATGGGCTGCCATCTGTTTTTCACTGATGCAGGTACATGCAGATTACACTGTTTGCTTATGCCCAAATACACAGAAATTGTGATCTGCTGAGATCACACAGTCCAACCAGCTGATGTGACACCAAGTTCCCAGATGCGGGCAGCTCAAGTTCTGGTGATGCCTGTGACTGGTTGAGTTCTACTCTGCCTTTTACAAACAGACAATGGAACACCTGATTTGACTTGATCAGCCAATCATTGGGGCACAATATGTTGCATTAGCATTGAAATTCGTATGAGGCATTGCTCTGTTGTGGGTAGGCATCCTGTTAATGGAAAGTACCATTCAGTCAGGGTTTGAAATCATTGAGAGGCTGAATAGGCTGGGGCTGTTTTCCCTGGAGTGTTGGAGAGTGAGGGGTGACCTTTATACAGGTTAATAACATCATGAGGGACATGGATAGTGTAAGTAGACAAGGTCTTTTCCCTGGGTTGGGGAGTCCAGAACTAGAAGCCAAAGGTTTAGGGTGAGAAGGGAAAGGTTTAAAAGGGACCTATGGGGCAACATTTTCACGTAGAGGGTGGTGCATGTATGGAATGAGCTGCCAGAGGAAGTGGTGGAGGCTGGTGTAATTACAACTTTTAAAAGACATCTGGATGGGCATATGAATAGGAAGGGAGAAAGTGAGCACTGCAGATGCTGGAGATCAGAGTCAAAGAGCATGGTACTGGAAGAGCACAGCCGGTCAGGCAACATCCGAGGAGCAGGAGAATTGACGTTTCGAGCATAAGCTGTACATTAGGAATGAAGGTGGATATTGGTCTGAATCAGAAGGGTTTAGGGGGATATGGGTCAAGTACTGGCAGATGGGACTAGATTAATTTAGGATATCTGGTTGGCATGGACCAAAGGGTCTGTTTCCATGCTGTGCATCTCTATGACTCTATGAAAAGTCATTGGTAGAAAATACTTAAACTTCAGAATGGTGGGAAAAGTCTGAGAAAGACAGGGATTAATCAGTTACAGTCAGCAGAGATTTCTTAAGGGAAGGTTATGTCTGAATAACTGAATTGAATTTTCTCAGAAGACAAGAAAAATGTTGCTGAGATTTGTATATTTGATGTAGTTCAACAATTAACCTCGGTGCATCAGACAACACTAAGGGCTATGGGCCTCATGTGAGTAGTAGTATATATTTGGCAGTACACGCTTGATGAGCTGAGTGGCTTTTTCTGTACTCTATAATTCTATAATAATGCTTTCTAAACTCTTGATCACACCACTGCGAAGGACGCAGGCAGCAGATATATCGGAACGCCAGCACTTGCAAGTTCCCCTCCAAGCCTCTCGTCACCCTGACTTGGAAATATATCACTATTCTTTCACTGTCACTGGGTGAAAATAGTGGAACTCCCTCCCCTGCACACTTAAACCTTATGGATTGCAGATTCAAGAAGGCAGCTCATACTGCCTTTCCCAGAACAATTAATAATGAGCAATAACATTGTCTAGCCAATGACATTGTCATTTTATGAATTAATTTTTTTTTTAAATGGTCAGTGAGTGATTTTGTGATTGGAAGGTTGATTCCATTGGGGTAATTTACAGGAGATGATAGCCTGGTGGTATTATCACTGAACCTTCAATTCAGAGACCCAGGTAATGTTCTGGGGACCCAGATTCAAATACAAAATAAGCAAAAATCTGCTATGGTAGACGATGGAATTTAAATGTGATAAAAATCTGTCATTAGGAGTCTAATGATTACTATAAATCCATTGTTGATTGTTGGGGGAAAAAAACATCTGGTTCACTAATGCTTTTTAGGGATGCAAATCTTCCATCCTTACCTGGTTTGGCCTACATGTGACTCCAGACCCATAGTGATGTGTTGACTCTTAACTGTCCTCTAGGCAGTTAGGGATGGGCAATAAATGCTGGCCCAGTCAATGACACCCTTATCCTGTGAATGATTTTTTAAAAACTACAGAGCTCAGTACTAGACCCCTTGAATTTTGTGGGATATATCAATGATTTGGACTTGATTTGTTTAAAAAATTTGCAGGTTATACAAAAGTTGGCCCAGTGGTTGATACTGAAGAAGAAAGCTTTGAAATGTCGGAATACATCAATGTACTTGTCAGGTTGAACACTGGCAAATGGAGTTCAATCTGGACAAGAATAAGGCTGTGCATTTGGGAAAAACTAACCAGGAAAGGGAACACAGTAATTGGTAGGATACTACAACATCTAAAGGCATTTGGATGGGTACATGAATAGGAACAGTTTGGAGGGATATGGGCCAGGTGCTGGCAGATGGGACTAGATTGGATTGGGATATCTGGTCGGCATGGACAAGTTGGACCGAAGGGTCTGTTTCTGTGCTGTACATCTCTATGACTCTATGACTATGCATGAAGGATATGACGGGCAGTGCCCTTCTAACCATCAGACAAGTTTTTTGGAAAATTCTGGTGATGTAGCATTTTGCCAAATGACTTTGACAGTCTATTCTGGGAACCTCCTGGCAGGATTCACCCTCTCCTTTCCCACAGGATCTTAAACTCATTTCTGATGGGGGTGTGGTCAAAGATGCTTTTCTTTGTAAATTTTTCCACAAGGGACAAATGGTATAGAACAGTCCAAGTACTTGCAGCATACAATGGCAACGAGGTCAGACCAATCCTTCACAACACCACAAGGATTTGACAAGGGACAGGTAGAATTTCAGTATGTAGTGGCACTCGTATTTGTGTGACTGAAGGTCTACAAACAGCTTAATGCAGCCACAGACACAAAGGTGACCATCAGGATGAGCACAGAATTGGGTACAACTTTCTCCTTATCCAGAGGAGAAAGTGAGGAGTCTAGAAAGCGAGGACATTCCTGATAAAGAGCTTATGCTTGAAATGTTGGCTCTCCTGCTCCTCGTTTGCTACCTGACCGGCTGTGTAGATATAACTTGGTTATTGGAATCAAATACTTCTTGTAAGCTGCAACTTCTTTTCAAAAACCAGAAATTCAGCGCGAACAATAGTTGTTTTGTAAAGAGTTCTTTGTTTGGATTTTGTAGAACATAATTAGCCTTTAATTGACTATCCTGATGCAGTGAATGTGCACTTAATTAAAAATGCAGTAGAGGTAATTCATAGTCATATTAGAAGTAAAATGCGAATTAGCAGAGAGGATGGATTGAATATCAGAGTACATACAATTTTAATAAGAAGTCTCCAGTTTAAAACACTACTTTCAGCTAATTGAACTATATATCTCTACTTCAGTAATCTTCATAACATGTTGACACTCAGAAGAAATTTATAATTAATGATGATGTTCTCGCATCAGCAAAAATGTTTGAATCGAGTTGGTAACACAGTGATAGTTTGGCTAAAGTGTAAGCTGCATGATGACATTTAAAGTCTGAGATATGATTTCAAACGTTTTTCAAACATTTTGTTCTCCTCAAGAAATTGCTGGCAAACAAAAGGGTCAAAAATAACTTAAGAAAATAGGAGGTCATAAAGGAAACACTGACGCAATTCCTTAGAAAGATGATAAAAAGCTGGCGTATGAGCAAACATTTCTCAGTTTCATATGCATCCCTGTTGCCATAGTATCCATTTCGATTCACAAATACACAATTCACTAAATGCAGCAACATCAATTAATTAAGTTGTAAAACAAAAGAATGTCAAGGTCTTAGACTTATTTCTAAAGGGATTGAATTAAAAATTAGAGAATTCATGCTAAATTCGTACAGACCCTTGGTTATAAAACATTTGGAATAATGCTTTAAATTCTGATTGTCATATTATACAGAGAAACTGTAGAGGATGCAGCAAAATATACAAGAATTATACCAGAATCATTAGGCTATATCTATCAAGAAAGGATGAACAGATTGCAGATTTTTTTCTCTTCAAAAGACTGAACAATGACCTATTACAGGTCTTTAAAATTAGAACAGGTTTTGAAAACATAAAACATAGAAAACAGGAGTGAGAATAGCTATTTGATCCATTTGAGCCTGCTCTGCCATTCAATATGATCTTGGCTGATCCTGTATCTGAATGCCATAACTCCACTCTGTCCCTAAGCCCTTGGCACCTTTAGTACCTAAAAGTCTATTTACTTCTTACCTAAATATGTTTAATGACTTGGGCTCCACTATCTTGTGTGCTGGAGAATTCCACAGGTTAACCACCCTCTGATTGAAGATCAGGCAGGGTGTCTCAGTGGTCAGCACCGCTGCTTCGCAGTGCCAGGGACGTGGATTTGATTCCAGTCTCCGGTGACTGGCAGGAATCTGCACATTCTCCCTGTGTCTGCAGGGGTTTCCTCCAGGTCCACAGGTTTCCTCCCACAATCCAAAAGTGTGCAGGTTAGATGGTTTGGCCGTGGGAAATGTAGGGTTACAGAAATGAGGTGGGTCTGGTTGGGATGCTCTTCAGAGGGTTGGTGTGACTCGATGGGCTGAATATCCTCCTTTCATACTGTAGGGATTCCATGATGAAGATGCTTCTCCTCATCATAGTTCTAATTGGTCTACCCTATATTCAGGGAGCATGATCCTTGTTCTAGATGTCCCAGCAGACAGAAGACCTCCTGTATTCAGTCTACCCAGCTCTCATTCTTCTAAACTCCAATGAATACAGGCCCAGTCTCTCCTCATATGATAAACTTGCCAATCTGTGGAACAATCTGGTGAACTTTCACTATATCACGCTGTGACAAGTTTATCTTTTCTTAGGTAAGGAGACCAAAACTGCACACACTATTTCAGTTTAGTCTCACCAAGGCTCTGTACAGCTAAAGCAATATAACCTTGCTCCTATACTTATCTTGCTCCTATTCTCAAATCCTCCTGTAATAAGGGCCAACATATTATTTGTCCTCCTAACTGTTTGCTGTATCTGTATATTTGCTTTGAGTCACTGTCATACATGAACACCTTTGTACATCAGCATTTCCGAATCTATCACCATTCAAATAATAATGTCTTTTTTTTTGTCAATTGAATTGAATGGCTATCTTCTTATCCACATTTTACTGCACCTGCCATGTATTTGCTCACTCATCTGCTTATAGCATTCACTTTGAAGCCACTTTATTTCCTAATCATTCAAAGTCAGATTTGACAGAGTAGACAGAGACAGATGGCTGAATTTTCTGCATAGAGGTGGGTTTCTGACACAAAAACAAACACCTACTCCCCACCTCTATGCGCTGATATTGAAACTCATTCTCTGTCTACTCTACCAATAAAGGAACACATTTGTTAAAGTTGTGACTTTAGTCAGTTTCCCATTGAAAGAGGAGCTGGGTCAGAAACTCTCTTCACAAGGTGAGTCCTTTGTTAGTATGGAGACAATTTTCCTGTCCTCCTAAAGCTGATGTGGACAAGAATGGAGATGGGTCAGATGAAATGTGGAATTAATTTAGAAACTCCACTGCAGCTATCACTGAAGCTGTTGTTGTCCTGACAGAGAAATTGTGCTAGAGCCATCCACTTTACCAGGACAAAGAGAATTGTTATAGGATTCAGATGTCTGGTACCCAGAATTTCAACAATATTGACTGGATCCAGTGCTGGAGGCTTGGAGAGAGAGGAGAAAAGACCTCTTCTGGGAAGGTGACAGCAGAGGCCACTTTATCATGCAGAAGCAGCACAGGTTGATTCAGCATCTTCATTTCCTCCTCTTGCCTCCAGCTCCAGGTCATTTACCAGAAAGCTAACAATCAGGCATCACCTCCCTCAAGATCCACACCTCTCTGAAGGGTAATGTTATGGAGAGTGCAGCAGACAACAACAATAACTGAGATACTTATAGGAGGTTATTGGAGGTCACCACATAACCATAAAACCATCAGATGTAGAAGCAGAATTAGGCTGTTTGGCCCAGCAAGTCTGCTCCACCATTCAATCATGGCAGATATGTTTCTCAATCCCATTCTCCTGCCTTCTCCCTATAACCATTGATCCCTTACTAATCAAGAGCCTACCTATCTCTGTCTTAAAAATGGCAAATGGTTTGGCCTCCACAGACTTCTGTGACAATAAGCTCCACAGATTCTACCTCTGGTTGAAGAACATCCTCCTCATCTCAGTTCTAAAGTGGCTTCCCTTCACTCTGAGATTGTCCCTTGGGTCCTAGTCTCTCTCACTATTGAAAACATCTTCTCCACGACCACTCTATCCAGGCCTATCAATATTATGTAAGTTTCAATGAGATTCTCCCTCATCCTTTTAAATTCGATCGAGTGCAGATTGAGTACTCTCAATTACTCCTCACATGACAAGCCCTTCATCCCTGGGATCATTCTTGTAAACCTCCTGTAGATTCCCTCCTAGACCAGTACATCCTTCCTTTGGTATGGGGCCCAAAACTGTTCACAATATTCCAAATGTGGTCTGACCACTCATGAATTGCATCTTCTAGAGCCTGGTGGTCTGCTGAATGGTTGTCCAGCTGAGCAAATGTTATTGGTTATATGCAACTTCTGTGTCTCTGTCTGAGGAATCATAGAGGAGTGACTACCCATCTTTTCAAGGGATTTCACTTTTCTTTTTGAATCCACTTAAACTCCCTGCAGGTTAGAGTGAAGGTCTCCAGCAGCCTGGTCTGGTGGAGGATGAAATAGTTAATTTGGCTTGGCACTTTGAAATTGACCTGCTGCTGAAATTTCTTCTCCCCATTGCCCCAAAGCCCCACCACCTTCCCATCTTCAGGAGATCCTTATAACCTATCCCTCTTGAATGTTTATACTTGTGTGGAAGAGTAAAATTAGAGGCCATCAATATTACTGTAGTCATCAAGAAATCAAACAGGAACTTTGGAAGAAACCACTTTGTCTAAAGAATGTTGAGAATATGGAATGCACTATGACAGGATGTGACTGAGGCAAATACTATAAATGCAGTTGAAGGGAGCCTACATTAACAAATGAGAAAGTAGGAAGCAGAGGGTTATGCTGATAGAATTAGAGGAGGGAAGCTGAGTAGATTGTAAATGCCAGAATGGATTGATTGGGCCAAGAGGCCTGTTCTTTTTTTGTGTATTCTATGTAATTCTTTCAAAACATTATGTCTAGCAAGGTCTGACTGGTTTCAGCATTGAAATTTAATTTTCATAAATAGTAAGCCTCTTTGCAAACTTTCTGAAATTAGCAGAACTAATAGTAGAACTTACTACAATAAGTTACAGAAGAAAGTGAGGTCTGCAGATGCTGGAGATCAGAGCTGAAAATGTGTTGCTGGAAAAGTGCAGCAGGTCCCAGAGGTGTTTTCTGAAACACTCCGCAAGTAGGCGGCCTGTCTCCCCAATGTAGAGGAGGCCACATCGGGTGCAGAGGATGCAATAGATGATGTGTGTGGAGGTGCAGGTGAATCTGTGGCGGATATGGAAGTTTCCTTTGGGGCCTTGGAGGGAGGTGAGGGGGGAGGTGTGGGCGCAAGTCTTGCACCTCCTGCGGTTGCAGGGGAAGGTGCCGGGAGTGAAGATTATACCTATCATCCTCACCTTGACCTCTTTCCACCTATCACATTTCCGACGCCCCTCCCCCAAGTCCCTCCTCCCTACCTTTTATCTTAGCCTGCTGGACAAACTTTCCTCATTCCTGAAGAAGGGCTTATGCCCGAAACGTCGATTCTCCTGTTCCCTGGATGCTGCCTGACCTGCTGCGCTTTTCCATCAACACATTTTCAGCTACAATAAGTTACACTTTCATTTTGAAAATCAAATCAGTATAAATGAGCAAAACATAATGAGTCCTGGGTCTGTTGAGTAGTGTTTTCTGCTTACACTGTACCATCTATCTGTTTCCATCTGTGGAACAGTTGCTTTGAACAAGAATGTACTGACAATTTGTATATTCAGTGAAGCTGGTTTAAAAATAAAATCTTTCAAAAAGTGAAAAAAGGATTTATTTTAGTCTTTCTCATAGCCTGAGTGAAATTCTCCCAATATTTTTCTTTTTAATTTTTGAGTGATGTTTATCCAGTCTGGCAATAGCCCTGCATGTCAAATATCTGACCCAATTGTTTTAATGCGATTTCACATATATTAAGATCAAAGTCAAATTTGTTACTTTTAATTTAGTTTCATCTCAAGTAAACTGTTTTAAGATGAGCTGTCATTTGCCAAAATAGAACTGATCTCATGAGGGCTGTATTTTAATATACTGTGTGCTTAAGTACACTATTTGGCAAAAGGAGTGGGAAAGGAAGAAAGGAAAATGTCAACTAAGAGTCCAGCAATCTTGAGTAAAGTAACTGGTCAGAAATGCAGTATTACATGAAGTGCTTGCAGCACCATGTTATACTGCCAAACATTAACTTCTCATGCCAGAGAAAAAGGAAATAGAATTTGAGTCATATGTTAAAACAGTCACAGCCAAGAAGACAAAACCTTCCCATGGTTTAAATGGGATAGACTACTAACATCATATTTTTAAAGTGCAAAGTATTGCAAAGTTAAAACAAGTATTGATTTGAACTGGTATTGAAGCCCTTTTTTTGTGACCAGGTACTTAATTTCTGATATTATTTGTAAACTTTAATCCCATGGGTAAGGTGGAATCCTTTCATTCATTCAGGGGATTTGAATGTCACTTGCAAGGCTAGCATTTATTCTCAAACCCTAATTGCCCTTGCTAAGGTGGCAGTGATTTGGCTTCTTAAACCACAGCAGTCTCCCTAGTGTTAGCCCATCAAAAGCGCTGTTAGAATTTTGATAGTGAAAGAATATTTTATAGGTCTAGATCAGGATATTGTGTGATGGGAAGGGGAAAATTCAGGTGGTGATGTTCCCATGTGTCTGTTGCCAATGGTTTTCTATATGGCAGAGGTTGTAGAATTGGAATGTGCAGTGTAGCCTTGGGTGAGTTACTGTAGTGCATCTTGCAGATTGTACACAGTACTGTTACTGTGCCCCTTTGCGAAGAGAATGAATGTTGAAAGTGTTGGGTGTGGTGTTGATCAAGTGGCTGCTTTACAAACAACTTGTGTATTTTTGGAGCTGCACTTCTCCAAATGAAGACTATTCCATCACACTCCTGGCTTGTGCCTGTGGATGATTGCAAGCTTTGGGGAGTCAGGTGGTTAGTAACTCACTACAGAATTTCCAACCTCTGGCCTGCTGATGGATCCACAGTATTTGTACGGCAGTTCCCAGATCAATCAGTCATAGAGTCATACAGTATGGAAACAGACCCCTCGGTCCAACCTGTCAATGCCAAACATAATCCCAAACTAAACTAGTCCCACCTGCTTGTTCCTGGCCCATATCCCTCCAAACTGTGCCTATTAATGTATCGATCCAAATGTCTTTTAAACATTGTAACTGTACCCATATCCAGCACTTTCTCAGGAAGTTCATTCCACACATGAACCACCCTCTGTAAAAGATTTGGCTTTTATGTCCTTTTTAAGTAAAGTGTTAAAAATGCAATAAATATTTAATCTAAAAGAATGCCATGCTTAGAATAGTATTGTCTTAACCTTTCAACAATTTGATATCACAGGGCATTTAAATTATTGCCATTCTTGGCAATAAACCCTAATCATGATCTTTAAAGTTTGATGCCATCTTTCCAATAAACCTTGAGATTGTCAGTGATAGGGAGTAGATGCAAAATGTTTTATGCACTAGCTAGTCATCATTTCTTTCAATATTTGCAGGAAAAATTTGTGCCTTGAACGGATTGTAATTTTTTTAGGTAATCCATATGTTGTAAAGAAATTTAAATAACTTTTCCATTACCACTCGGAGTAATTTTCCCTAAAGGCATTGCTTCATTAAATCTTGTGGAAATGTCCATAGTCATTAAAAGATATTAGCTCCCAAACCTGGTTTTCACTAGAGAGCAACACAATCTATTAAGACCTTGCTAAACAGTTCTTCAAAAGTTGGTATTGGAATTAAAGGTACAGGCTTTCTTGAGATTTGGGGTTTCTCCACCACCTGACATATATGGCATGTATGACAAAATTTGACTTCATCTTTATGCAATCCTGGCCAACAAAAGTATCTTAAATTTTAGCCTCTGTTTACATAATACCAAAATGACCTGCAGTTGAAATTTCATGGCCTGTCTTATGGCCATGTCATGTTCTCCAATTTCCTTATCTCTCTGGAGTTCAAGTTGTTTTAATTCCATCTCCCTCTGTCTTTTCCCCTCCCTTTCTATTACCTTCTACCTTTCCTTTTCTTTAATTTCAAGACTTTTTTTTAATCTTTCTCCAATTCCGTTCTTTTTTCCCTATCTGAATCAGAGCTGATCCCAGTTGTGACATCCCACTTGTGGTTTCAGGTTTCTGTTATCCAATGTTGGATAATCTTCTGAAGAATGTCATTATTATGACATCCTGCTTTTACTTGTACATTCACTTTATCTGCAAACTCTCTTAGTTTGGCTTTAGTCAAAGATTTCAAATAATCCACTGCTGTTTTCTTTCACTTCAAGGAAAATCTTAGCAACACATAAAGCTGTCTTCAAATTCCCATGCAATAAACATCACCACAATTTATGTCCAGAAGCAACACATACCCATTAGTTTAAATAGAAAGACACAGATCTCACATAAATCCAGCTAATTTGAACATCCCAGATGGGTTCCCAAACATTATATTCCCATATAATGTTATCACTAGAAATACCAAATTGAAATATGGCTCAATATATTATATTGTTTTTGGTTTTAACAAGGTGGTGTCTCACTTAAACATGAGCACATAATGCTTCAGATTTGGGTTTAGCAATAAAACATAGGTTTATTAGTCAAAAAATGAAGATTAGGTAAAACAAAACAAAATTATTTATATATTTAAAGGTTTTGAAATATGGTAAAAATACAATTCCGTTAATCCCAACAGCACCCGCACTGGATCCTTACACGAGATAGAATGCTCTTCTCTGTCCCACAAGTGGTTTGACTTAGCTGTGACTTTAGTTCCCACTGAGAGGCTGATAGCATGTCGTTGATCCTCATATAATTCAGCTTAGACTGTCTGAGCTTCAAATAAAGCCCTTGGGTTTTAACCAAACACTTATGGTCTGGAAAGTTAAACTAAACACCTTACTCTATTGGAACATAGTTTTAAAAATTTTAAACTACCTTCTTTCTTTCTCAGGACAAACTGCTTTACATAACCAGTTTAGCACAACTGTTGCAGAACTGCCTAAACTAAAACAAAAAAAATCACATTTTTGCAAGCTTTAGGTGCTCCCTCAAGTCCCCCGAAAGATCTAGAACCTTCTATCTGAAAGCTTAATCCACTACACTATTTACTTTGTTCTCTCGTAAACCCTCCCAATGTAAACAAATATTCAATAACCTCCAAAACTACTCATCTCAGACTTTTTACTTAAAAATACATAACCATGGCTACAGAAATATTGACAAGTTACTCATTAAACTCCTTAAGACACACCCAAAATCTATGTGCCAATAGTTCAAAATCAAAAATCTAAACCCATAAGTAAATGATGTTTAAAAAATATAAGTCACACTTGTATCTCAACATTACTGGTGCAGTTAAATGGACTGAATGGCCGCCTTCTGCACTGTAGCGATTCCGTGAACAGGCAGTGGAAGAATTGATTAAGCACCCCAATGATCTGCTTGATAACAATCTCTGTGGCAGAATAACTGTTATTAAATCTATGTTTCCCACATGTGCATGGTTTGCACTCTTCTCAAGGGTCTTCAGTTCACATCTATACATGGTCCAAGTTTCGCAGTCAGAAGGATAACTGCCTTATACACAAGTATCTTGGTATGGATATCACATTTGAAGACTCGTTTGGCTGTTTGTGTGACTTGAGCCCTGTTTGCAGTGGCATACCATATTTATTTGTGCTATTCATAAATGATGTGGATGAGAATGTAAGAGGGATGATTAGTAAATTTGCAGATGACATAGATTGGCCAAGTAGCTGACAGTGAGGAAGAAAGTATTAGGTTACAGGAAGATATAAGGGATTTGAGGAAAACATTTCTCATCAAGAGGGTGGTGGGGGTCTGGAATGCATTGCCTGGGAGAGTAGCTGAGACAGGAAGCTTCACAACCTTTAAAAAGTATTTGAAAGAGCACATGAAGTGTTGCAACATTCAAGACTATGAATCCAGTGCAGGACAGTAGGACTGGATGTAGTAAGTCGTATATTTTTAATGGTACAGATTTGGTAGGCTGCAGGACCTCTTCTGTGCTTATGATTATGTGTGGGGGAAATTTTGCACATTTGGGAGGACTTCTCTGTTGATCTTATGGGGGGATGGACCAGAACTTGACCATCGACAGGTTGGTAAAGGATTTGAGTCTTCTTGAAGTTGAGGGTTAGACTAATTCTTCAGTATGCTTCTGCAAAAGATATTAAGTGATGCTTGAGAATTCTCCTCCAAGAGAGCATAGATGACTTTGCCATCCTACCAAGTCTTCTTTGTGGCTCTAAGACTTGGATTATGTGTAGACAACACCTCAAGACCATTGAGAAGGACCATAAACACTGTCTGAGATGGATTTTCCACACCTGCCAGGAGGACAGACGTACTAACATCAGCATGCTTGAAGCAGATAATAGCACCAGCATTGAGCCCGTGATCATCTAAAACAGTTCCACTGGGCTGGCCATGTGCTGAGGATGGCCGAGTTCCGACTGCCAAAGCATGTCTTCTTCTCCCAGCTCAAGGAAGACACTCAAACGAGAGGAGGATAAAGAAAGCATTTCAAAGACTCACTGAAGGCTTCCCTCAAAAAATATACCATAGATGTCAGACCCTTGTTCAGAAGAAACTGACTTGGAGGAAGCCCCTGTCTGTAGGGATACAATTCTTTGAGAATACCCATTGGCAAAAGGAAGTATGGAAAAGGAATAAGAGAAAGGAATGTCAGTAATTTTGGCCAAAGGCCACTTCCACCTCCTGGAAGGACTGTCAAGTGTGTAGTTGAAGATGCGGCTGTAGGTTCAGGTTTATCAGCTACACAGGGACCCACAGAACCTATGACCAGTGACATGAAATTTTCAAGGTGGACAGTCATACGCATTAGCGATCGACTGCCAACAATGATGGGTTTGTACTCCAGAATTTCTTGTCTTTATTCTTTCATGGGATGTGGGCATCCTTGGTAGGTCCAGTATTTGTTTTCCCAATTGCCATTAAACTGGGTGGGTTGCTTTGCCATTTCTGAAGGTAGTTAAGAATCAACCACATTGTGGATCCGGAGTAAGGATGGCAGATTTCCTTCCCCAGAGGGAATTACAGAATCAAATGGATTTTTGCAATTATTGCTGGCATTTTCATGTGTTCATTATTATGGGGATTAGCTTTCAATTTGAGATTTCTTAATAGAATTTAAATTCCACCAGCTAATGTAATGGTATTTGCACCTGTATCTCCAGAGCATTAACCTGGTCCTCAAGGTTACTAGTTCAGCTACATTAGCACTACTGACATCACCCAAAGATGTTCAGCAGATAGCCTTTGTTGCTCAATAGCCACCCTTTGGTTAATTATGTTTGCTTAGAAGCTAATAGTGAAATGAATTAACTCAGAGCATTGACATCTCCCATTGCTGGGATTGATCTCCATATGCACTGAGGATGATTACACACCAACTGAACTTGGAGGGTGTGTGGCTGATTTAGATGCAGTACCCAAAATTAAGTGTCTAGTTTGTAGCCCCTTGAATCACAGGAGTTTTGATGCTTTTCTCTGGAAGGAGAGAAGACAATGTATTCCTCTCTGCACCTATGTGTCAGTCACCTCTCTTAGACAAAGATGGATGTTGGAGATGTTCTCTGAAAAGTTATGAAAAGGTCCATTGTTCCCGTAACCTTCACAGACCATTGGCAGTATTATCCTTGCCTGCTCTGAGGCTGCAGGTCTGCCTGAAGCATGACAGATTTCAATGAGCATCTCCTTTTTGAAACAGTGATATTTAACACACTTGTCCTCACTGAAGAGGAGGTAGGAGGATGGCCCCTGAAGATACCAGTGGATCTGATGTCCTGCTGAGAGCCATTCTGTCACTGTGTCACATCTGTCTATTAATTTTGTTGTTCTGCACGCTAAGAGGGTTGGAAGCTACAGCACCCTTGATGGAGAGCAAGTGGTCTGAGCAATGAATCATCAGCCAATCTGAGATTACAGCTTTAAATAACACTGGTTCATTCTGATCTTGAACACACGTGTGAGGTTTGGAGAGGCTGGGCATTGAGATTGACAATACCACAGCTAGACTCAAATTAATGACTGAGCAACTGATGATCTGTTCTGTCTACTCTTCATATTTCTGGCATAAAGTTTGGCACCTGTGTTACCAACCTACCCAAACATTGTCCAGTGGCTCGCACCAAGAACCAAAGGAACAAACAGGTTACAGTTTATTAACGAAGGAGAATGATTAAATATTTTTCACTTATTAAAGAAGATGATTCTAGTATGTATAATGTTAACAGTTTATTATGTGTTGAAGATGTATTCCTTAATTACTGAGAGCCATTTGCTTGCAGGTGCAGAATTATCATTCCCAGTAGGGACATAAACTGTGTCAACATTAGAGACTGCCAGTCTAAGGTTTCTTGAAGGACATGGATAAGCTCACTTGCATTTAGTGTTAGGTTAAAGAAGCCTAAACAACCATGCAATTAAAACTGACAGCAGCAGTTTCTAACATTTAATGTGTTTAAAATATTTTTTCCGAGTAGAGAAGTAAGCATGGCAAAAGGCATCGAAAAAAGAATAATATTTATTTTCACTGCCAACTGTAAATGGAATATAAATTCTCAGGGTTCATATCCACATGCAGTGACTTGATCAAATTCAGAGCTATGCAATGAAGCAAAATCATTGCTCACAGTTGAGATTAGATTAAAATGATAATGTCAGTCGATGTTAGCTAATTATAACAGTTGGGAAAAGAAGATAACTGCCCTACAGGATCCCAAGAGGATCAGTGGCTGTCGGGAAACCTGGACTCTCTTTGAAGAATTATTACACCATTAATTGTCCTGAAATAGGAAAATAGCTTGGATTGTTTGATCTTTCAGACTGTTATTTACCCACTGAAAATCTAATTGTTCTGCAACACTTGCCACAGCTGTCATATTTAGATATGCTTAAAGCCAACCACAGACTCATGTTCAGACTAAGTTTCAGATGCAATTACTATATGCATTAACTTGTCCTTAAAAAAGCTATATCCTTATTTTGGTGTTGTGAGCTTAGTAATGCCATTACTAATATTCTACTTTTAGATTTAAAATAAGAAAATCTTGTGCCATATTAATGGACAAATCCTTAACATTCTATGATTTTTTTAAATCTGCCATTCTAACAGAAGCATGCACTCACTAAATCACATTTTGTCAGTTCAAACATGAATGAAAGGCAAATCAAGGCTTTCCCTGGGGTGGAAAGTCCAGAACTAGAAGGCATAGGTTTAGGGTGAGAGAAGAAAGATTTAAAAGGGACATAAGGGGCAATTTTTTTCACACAGAGGATGGTACGTGTATGGAATAAGCTGTCAGAGGAAGTGGTGAAGGCTAGTACAACCACAACATTTAAAAGGCATTTAGATGGGTATATGAATAGGAAGGGTTTAGGGGATATGGGCTAAGTGCTGGCAGGTGGGCCTAGATTAGGTTAGGCTATCTGGTCGGCATGGACGAGTTGGACCGAAGGGTCTGTTTCCGTCTGTTGTACATCTCTATGACTCTATGTCTATTAAAGTTCCTTTTCTCAATTAATACAATAAGTGTTTGGCTGCACTTGCAACTGGATATTACTACCAAGTTGGAGTCTGATCCCATTTTCCCAGCAGTTTGTGCTTTGTATCATTGTCACATCTGTTACTCTACTTGATGGAATGTAGAAGTTAGGTTGAGAAAACAGATAGTCTTTGGCAACCCATATGGTATTTGTTTCAGTGCTTTCATTGCTCTAGACCAAGAGTGATAGGGTTAATATTATCCAGTTGTCTGTAATTTTAAGGTGAAGACATTTTTATAAAAATGACTTTATGGGTTATATCATCACTAGCTAGGCCAGCATATAGAGCCCATTCTTTATTGGTCAAAGAACAATTAAGAATCACCCTGCATTGCTGAAGATCTGGAATCATGCATAAGCCAGACCAGGTAAAGGTAAAGGATGTTAGTCAAACAGATGGATTTTGATGACAGTGGCTGCATGAATATCATTATACAAGACTTCTACTGCATTTAAATTTCACTGTCTTCAATGGTAGGTATTGAACACACATCACTAGAGCATTAACCTGGAGTTCTGAATTACTACATTGACATTCTCCCTATGTTGTAATTATACTACTCACAGAGCGCTTCAGAGAACATCAACCCAACTGCCCTGTGGCTAAATACTTTAATTCCCCCTCCGACTCTGCCGAGGACATTCAGGTGTTGGGCCGCCTCCATCGCCACTCCCTCACCACCCGACACCTGGAGTAAGAACGCCTCATCTTCAGCTTCGGGACCCTCCAATCCTCCCCTCTGACCTATCACCTTTACCCCCACCTCCATCCACCTATTGCACTCTCAGCTACCTACTCCCAGCCTCACCCCCTCCCATTTATCTCTCCACCCCTGACACTCCCGATCTCATTCCTGATAAAGGGCTTTTGCCTGAAATGTCAATTTTTCTGCTCTTTGGATGCTGCCTAACCTGCTGTGCTTTTCCAGCATCACACTCTCGACTCTAATCACCAGCATCTCTAGTACTCATTTTCGCATATTATCCCTATGCTACCGCCAACCCCCAAATAGCTATTGTCAAAATCCAGACTGAAATAAAAGGAATGGGCAAGCTTGGCAACATATTGAGTTATTGTTGTTAGCTTAGTAAAGCTACAACAGTCTACAGCTTATAGAAAGTTACTCAAGTCATGGCAATTCCAAGACCAAAGCCTGAATTTTGCAGTTTTATTCTCATTGTGTCTCATTTCACTCTCTTAGAGTAGGTGCATAAATTTTAACGTAGATAGGGAGAAGGTGCCGGGGCACTCTCACGAGTTGGTACATAGACACAGGATAGAATCTTCCAGTCTTCATCCTTGCCAAAACAACGGGACTATTATAAAGTTGGTAACCTGATTTTTTTAAATGAAGGGACTTAGCTGAGCTTTTTAACTCAATAAATTTAATAGGATTGTCGTCCCACCTCTGCTTTGCCAGACTAATAACTTCCATCCACATTCAAACACATTTCATCTTGCTCAATGGAAAATGCTTTCCCAAGTGACAGTAGAACTGGTTCAGTTTTAACTTTTCAGAGTTGTTTTAGGGTGATTTTCATCTGACATTTATTTTCATCAGGCATTCCTGTCTCTCATCAGAGGTGCACCAGTAAGAAATTGAGAACAACAAAAGATCATAGAGTCATCGAGTCATAGAGATGTACAGCATGGAAACAGATTCTTTGGTCCAACATATCCATGTTGACCAGATATCCCAACCCAATCTAGTCCCACCCGCCAGCACCTGGCCTATATCCCTCCAAACCCTTCCTATTCATATACCCATCCAAATGCCTTTTAAATGTTGCAATTGTACCAGCCTCCACCACTTCCTCTGGCAGCTCATTCCATACATGTACTACCCTCTGCGTGAAAAAGTTGCCCCTTATATCCTTCCCCTCTCACCCTAAACCTATGCCCTCTAGTTCTGGATTCCTCCACCGCAGGGAAAAGACTTTGTCATATCCATGTCCCTCATGAATTTGTAAACCTCTATAAGGTCACCCCTCAGTCTCCGACACTCCAGGGAAAACAGCCCCAGCCTGTTCAGCCTCTCCCGATAGCTCAAATCCTCCAACCCTGGCAACATCCTTGTAAATCAGATCCTAGTTTTCTGTTGGTGATTCTGTACGTCTTACTTTCAGTAATCTCTGTTTTTGGGACAT
Source organism: Chiloscyllium plagiosum (assembly GCF_004010195.1). Classification (NCBI taxonomy): domain Eukaryota; kingdom Metazoa; phylum Chordata; class Chondrichthyes; order Orectolobiformes; family Hemiscylliidae; genus Chiloscyllium; species Chiloscyllium plagiosum. The sequence goes on along the minus strand of NC_057731.1, from coordinate 53,352,625 downwards.
TCCCATAAGCGCAGATTTATTTTTTAAAAATCCTTATTATGAAAAACCAATGTACAAAAATGACTAGGAAAAGCATGTTTTCAGTATGTTCCTGCATTTAGATTTTGTTTGAAGTATGGTTGAGTAATTGTTAGTCAATTAGCCCATTACTGAACTTATCAAGTGAAATGATATCATTGAATTGTACACATTTTGTTGCTGAATCGGAAACAGTTATGGAAATTGGCATCTTTACCTACCAGCATCTTTGTTCCAGGACCAAAATAGCCCATCTGTCAATGTGCTTACTGATACTGTTTTCCATCCCTTCACTTAATAAAGAAACTGAGTCACGAACAAATCAAAAATAAATTAATGAAATGAAATATTTTTTACATTGATCATTGCCATATATTAATGGTCTTAGACTAATTGCCAAGTTAAGCTTTTTGATTGATTTAAGGACAATGTGTGAAAATGGAATGTTTTCTGCTAATGTTTACTGACAGTTTGAAAGCAGCATTACGAAAAATTGAGCTTTACCCTGCAGCCTTTTTCTTTTTCATTTCACATTCAATGGATTGCAAGTTGCTGTGCAGAAAATCTAATTTTCTTTGACACAACTCATTCTACCTTCAAAGATACACTGTTAACAAATACCCAACAATTCAAAAAAATAAATATTAGTTCTCGATTCCTTTGCTTAAAAATGCCTAGAGTTTTTTTCCCTAAATTAAGCAGTATTGCCCATTGTAACAAACAGTATATCATAGTAAATGCCCACAGTAAAAAATGTGCAGTGCAGATTGTAGTAATTTTAGTTAACATATTTTCCAGATCTAATGCATTTTTGCCAGAAAAATTGACAACATTTCCCTGGAGGACCATAAAGTGATTTCATTCTGGCCCTGTAATCACTCAATATGTCCATTAAAAGTTCATTCTTCTTGTTTTGCCAACTCTAATTTTCTCCTTTCTTCCTTCTCTTCTGTTACTCCCGACTTTTCCCTGAGGCTGTAGAAAAAGCCTGACTGGTTTTCTGGGTGGCTTTCCAGAGGTGTTGGTTACCATGACAGTCATGGTAAATGTTCATGTCACCATTAAGTTCCACTGGGCTCAGATGATCGCTGTCTGGTGGCTCATCAGTAAACTTGATTAACATCCTACTACGACTTGATTACCACATCAAGTCCTTTCCAATCCCCTCAGTAAATGAGAGATTGTTTCCTGTCACCAAGAACTGAACATAAGAACGCCAACCCGATTCTCCTGGCTCACTCTACCCCAGTTATGCTGACACTAATGGATTCCATTAAATTCGGAGATGCCGGTGTTGGACTGAGGTGTACAAAGTTAAAAATCATTCACACTAGGTTATAGTCCAACAGGTTTATTTGGAAACACTAGTTTTGGAGCGCTGCTATAAATTCTGTGTCTTCCCATCTTATTCTCCACAACCACCTGATGAAGGTGCAGCATTCTGAAAGCTAGTGCTTCCAAATAAACTTGTTGGACTATAACCTGGTGCTGTGTGATTTTTAACTCCATTAAATTCGACCTAATTTGTCTACAATGTTAGAAAAAAGGTAGTTAAGTATATAAGTTCTGTAATTGCTGAACTAAAGGAAGTGATCACTGCGTAATAAAGTTAATAATCTTTAATATCATCAGTAAACAACTTATTTCCTTATTATGATAGAGGTAGAAGTTTGACAACTTTTGGAAGGATGTTTTGCTGTTGCTATTTTTTACTCCTGTAATTCTATTTCACAAATAAGTCTGGCAGTTAAAGAGTAAATCATGTTGTGGTGGAGTACAGGGTATTATACAGCTGACTTATTAAGATGAGGAAGATTACAGGGTAGTAGATTAGTTTACATTAAATTCCCTACAGTATGGAAACAGGCCCTTCGGCCCAACAAGTCCACACCGACCCTCCGAATCCCATACCCTCTATGAGCCTCTGACTAATGCACCTAACAATATGGGCAATTTAGCATGGCCAATTCACCAGATCTGCACGTCTTTGGATGGTGGGAGGAAACCAAAGCACCCAGAGGCAATGCACGCAGACACGGGGAGAAAGTGCAAACTCCACACATACAGTCGCCCAAGGCTGGACTCAAACCCAGGTCCCTGGTGCTGTGAGGCTGCAGTGTCAACCATTAGTACAAAGCAGAGCTATTATACATTTTAAAAATCGGAGATTCGTTATCCTGAATGCTTTGCAATATGGAGATAACAGAGCATAACGTTTGAACATGAAAAGGAAGTAGGATTCACCCTGAAACTCAGCAGCTAAACACATCTGATGAATGAAAATGAAGGAATACAAAATGTGATCATGCTGACAACTGTAAACAGTAATTTCCCACACTCTTCTCTTTGGAAAACTGCTGCCCTTGGGCCCATCCAAAGCTTGCCATACATAGAAATTAGATTGAATCCTGGAAACTCTGGCAGGGTCAGGTCTGTTGGACTTCAGTAAGTGCAATACTCTCTGAACTCTGTGGTCCTTCCATTTCAGCATTAGCAATGGACAATTGCCATTAATATGCATTTTAAGAAAACACAACAGAATGACATATAGCACTCATACTTAATCATTCTGAAGTGAGGCTTCAGTGGAGGATTTTTCTTTCCTAAATATCCTATTGTTTTGGATGCTCAGTTGGATTGACCAGTAATTGTACTGTTTTCTTCCTTTGGAATAGGCTGGTTATGAATTGGTTTCGATTGATGGAGAAAGCCTACAAAATGTCACACACCGGCAAGCAGTGGACATAATTCGTCGATCTTACAGTAATAAATCTCTAGATCCAATGGTGTTGGTTGTTAAGGTACCAAAGAGCAGCTGAAGACTAAATCATTTAAGACCATGACAGACTGTTGGCATTTAAATTGGGATGATTGCACAGTACAGATATTATAAAATGAATCATGAGTGTCTCTCAACAGCACTCCATTTGAAATCTGACCCACTTTACTGTTGATTTTAAAATCAATTTACAATAAATTTCAAACAATAGTGTTTTTCTTCATTATTCATAACAAGTAAATTAATCATTACTTTCACTCCATGTGTATCCCAAAACAGAATTTGACACAATTCCTTCATCAGATGATTATTAAATCATTTTATGGAAATGTATTCATTTTCATTTTTCACATCAAACTATAAGAGTATCAGCTGGTGTATAATGTTAAGTACTCACTTCCATTGCAATGCACCATTTGGTCAAAGGGTTTGCTTTTACATTCACCGCATGGCTTATCTGCACCATTAATCTACCATTTTGTTTTGCACAAGGATTCTACACAGCTATGCTGCTGGGAGTTTGCATTTTTTGAATAGATATTGCACATGATGGTGGCATCTCCAAACTTCAACCTGTAAATTTCCATTCACTCAGGCTGTAGAAGTTAATGTCATAATTATTTACTAATATTTCTCCTTGAATTATCCAGACTGCTGTAGATAAATCCTTGTAACTGTAGTACTAAGAAGCTGCTGCTTTCACTGACATAAGTAGAAGACGGAGTCAAGTAACTTGGGTGCTTTTCTGTAAAGTTCCAATTCTCTCCCATGCACTTTACCTCTGTAACTTGTGCAGTATCTGCATAAAAAGACTTTATGATACTGCCAAAATGAAAGATTTACCTCTGTTAGAAAAAAATTGTGCAAATCATAACTTAAACTTGTTGGAAATTGCAGAACTTCACATCATAAGATCATTTGATCTGTGTGCCTTTTATATTTAAATGATTATAGTAAACCTTGTGTTATCTGACTCTGTACTTTCCAGCATTTTCTAATAACTGGAACATCTGACAGCTCGATTCTCTCAAAAATACACAGTCATTTCCAGTGTTCAGACAATGCATTCCCTAAAAACAAACTAAAAATGATAATAGTTGATTGTAAATCTGCAGAACTTGCTCTTAGACTTTACATTGAATAATTAAATTACTGAGTCAGTTTTGGGTTACTGTGTCTGAACAAGCATATACACTTGGAGCAACTATCAGTAAAACTGACAGCTCAGTGCTCATTTAACAGCTGGTCTGAAGGCCTTTAGATCAGCTGTGTCAACCTGGTCTTCAGTTGTGGAAATCCTACTGTGTTTTCCTGCTGCACTGGAACCCTGGATTGCCTGGCTATGTCCTATCTCTCAACAATAAGAGCGGTAACTTGTCACATATCTGAAGTGATGGGACTCCCTATTAACCAGCACCATGTGTGATTAACTGACAGATCCATTCCCAAGCATGCTGGATAGCAAAGATTTTACTGTACTTCTTTTCTATTAATACAGTTTAAGTCACATTTTGTCCATCATAAATTAAAGATTCCACCCACCCTCCCCACCCATCTATATCCCTGTTTTTGGAGTTCATGGGTATTTTGTTTAAGTGGATGGTGTTTTCTGCATGGCCTGACATTAACTTAAAGGGCTGACTGGTGCATAACCTCTGCAGGAATCTTCAGGTTATTGTGCACTCACACAGCTTGGTGGGAACATCGTACTTCACCTAATATGCAATCAAGATAAATTAAGTATTCAGGATTATTGTTCAAATCCAAAATTTTAATTAGCTCACCCCAAATTGTGCAACGCTTGTTCACAAATCTTACTGAGAATAAACATTGGACAAATGTTAAGTGAACGACTAAGGAAACACAGATAAGTGAATCTTGTTTGGTTCAGACTTGCTCAATTCAAACCCCAAACAGCCATGTTGTAGTTGTATACATGCAAAGATATGCATATATTTGGTTATAAATGATCTTGTAAATTTTTTTTAAGAGCACAACTGCACATTGCAAAAATCTGTGCTTGCAGACTTGTATTTTTAAACTAGAATTGATAAGCCTCAGCAAAAATTCAAATTTTCTCAGTCAAATCGACTGCCCTTTTTCATTTTTTTCAAATGCCCACAGTAAAATTTAGCACAATAATCTCTGAGTGAAAGCACTGGTAATACTGAGTTCCCCACTTACATGGTTCTGTCATTGGTCATTTGTCAGGCTATGTACATGCACATAATTCATATTATTAAGTAAACAGTTCTGAACGCTTGATAGAGCATAGACACTTTATGTTAAGTCAGTGCTATCAACAACACAGTATTATTTTGTCTGTCATTAATAGTACTCTTCAGTATTAAGCTGGTTAACCTCCAGGTACATAATAGCATCAGAAACTAATTTTATGGCTTCCATGAGCTGCTGTCATTCCTACTTATCTCTCAACAGTAGGATCTTTTGAGCAGCAGCAACACCATAAACAAAGGGTCGTGGTATACAGTGAAATAGTGTCATCATGGGACTACATATCAAATACAAGTGCCTCATGATACATCCAAAAATATCTTTGAAGAAAGCAAGTAATAGAATGCTGTGATTGACACATTATCACCAAATTCCAAGTTCATTCTGTCCACTGGGTATTATTGGCCGTGGTTGTAAGATTACTGTTATAAACATTGTTGCAGAATTAACTGAATCTGAATACAATCCTAACTTTAAGGATATGGGCCAGGTGCTGGCAGGTGGGACTAGATTGGGTTGAGATATCTGGTCGGCATGGACAGGTTGACCGAAGGGTCTGTTTCCATGCTGTACATCTCTAAGACTCTATATGTTTTTATTTGCATTGTGGTATATAGCAGCTAGGCAATCAGATCCTGCTGTTAACTGTATGCTGCATGTAGCCCTTAGTAATCTGTAACAAAAGGTGCCTTAGTTTTGTGTGTTAGCTTTACTCCACCAAAAGACAAAAAATATTGTGATTGAACTCACCCACTGGCTCGTTATGAAATAAAACATGGCATCGATATAGTTGGTTTAGATATGATTTCAATCATTGATAATGCTTCAGCTCATCTGAGTTTTGAGTAAAGCAAGGGAAAGGTTTACAAAATGCCTGTTAACTATTAATGTTTTATCTGACTTAACACCTGATTGCAAGTGGAGCAACTTCCACATGTTGAGATGAAGTTTGCTTTTATTATAACTAGTTTTATCAACTTCTTTCAGATTTCTATTGTTGATCATTCTAATGAAGGACCATCAATCTGAAACATAAACTCTGGGCTGAACCTCACTATACATTGGCAATGTTCCAATTTGTGAAATTTCATTGAGAGTTTCTCTTCTTGAGGCCTAGCAATTTTTCTTGGGCTATAGCTCCTAACTCTCTTCATTAACTACCTACCAGGCCTTTATGGTACCCCTCCTGTCAGACACTAGGCCGATTCTCTCACTAACTGTAGTCGGGAGTACAGTACTTGTCAATCATAGACATAGAAATATAGAAGATAGGAGTAGGAATAGGCCATTTGGCCCATTCAATATGATCATGACTGATCATTGTTCTCAATGCCCTAATCCTGCCCACTCTTCATATTCCTTGATCCCTTTAGCCACAAGAGCTATATCTCCCTCCGTCTTGTTTTGGCCTTAACCACTTTAGATGGTAATGAGTTCCACAGGCTTCCCACTGTCTGGGTGAATAAATCTCCCCATATCTCATCCCAAAAAGGTTTGCCTCTTATCCTTAAACCATGACCCCTGGTTCTGGAATCCCTCACTATCAGGAATATCCATCTTATATCTGACCTGTCTAGTCCTTTTAGAACAAAGAAAATTTACAGCCCAGGAACAGGCCTTTTGGTCCTCCAAGCCTGAGCCGATCCAAATCCACTGCCTAAACCTGTCACCCAATTCCTAAACATCCCTCTGCTCCCCACCTACTCATGCATCTGTCCAGATGCACCATAAATGAACCTACCATGCCTGCTCTACTACCTCTGCTGGCAATGCGGTCCAGGCACCTACCACCCTCTGTGTAAAGTACTTGCCATGTGTATCCCCCTTAAACCTTTCACCTCTCACCTTGAAAGCATGACCTCTCGTTATTGAATCCTTCACGCTGGGAAAAAGCTTATCTCTATCTACCCTGTCTATACCTTTTATGATTTTGTAGACCTCAATTAGGTCCCCCCTCAATGTCCTTTTTCCTAATGAAAACAATCCTAACCTACTCAACCCCTCTTCGTAGCTAGCACCTTCCATACCAGGCAACATCCTCGTAAACCTTCTCTGCACCCTCTCCAAAGCATCCACATCCTTTTAGTAATGTGGCAACCAGAACAGTACACAGTATTCTAAATGCAGCCGAACCAACATCTTGTACAATTTTAACATGACCTGCCAACTCTTGTACTCAATACCCGTCTGATGAAGACAAGCATACCATATGCCTTCTTGACCACTCCATCCACCTGTGCAGCAACCTTCAGAGTACAATGGACCTGCACTCCCAGATCTCTCTGCTCATCAACTTTTCCCAAGGCTTTTCCGTTTACTGTATAATTCGCTCTAGAATTAGACTTGCCTAACTGCATCACCTCACATTTGCCTGGATTGAACTCCATCTGCCACTTCTCCACCCAACTCTCCAGTCTATCTATATTCTCCTGGAATCTTTGATTCTACATTTTCTGCTATTCCACCAATCTTTGTGTCAGCTACAAACTTGATGATCATACCAACAGTGCCCTCTTCCAGATCATTTGTGTATATCACAAACAACAGTGGCCCCAGCACTGATCCCTGTGGAACACCACTGGTCATCTTTCTCCATTTCAAGAAACTCCCTTCAACTACTACTTTCTGTCTCCTGGTGCTCAACCAGTTCTTTATCCACCTAACTAGAACACCCTGCACACCATGTGACTTCACTTTCTCCATTAGTTTACCATGGGGAATCTTATCAAACGCCTTACTAAAGTCCATGTATATGACATCTACAACCCTTCCTTCATCTACTAACTTGGTCACTTCCTCAAATTTTATAGATTTCTTATAGGATCCCCCTCATTCTTCCAAACTTGGGGTGGCACGGTGGCTCAGTGGTTAGCACTGCTGCCTCACAGCACCAGGGACCCTGATTCAATTCCAGTCTCGGGCACCTGTCTGTGTGGGTTTCCTCCCACAGTCCAAAGATGTGCAAGCCAGGTGAATTTGCCATGCTAAATTGCCCACAATGTTAGGTGCATTAGTCAGAGGTAAATGGGTCTGGGTGGGTCACTCTTCGGAGGGTTGGTGTGGACTTGTTGGGTCAAAGGGCCTGTTTCCACACTGTAGGGAATCTAATCTAATCTAATTATGATCCTAACTGCCTCGATCTCTCCTCATAGGTCATTCCTGACATCCCAGGAATCAATCTGGTAAGTTTTCATTGCACTCCCTTGATAGCAAAAACATCCTTCCACACAATATTCCAGGCGTGGCATCACCAATATCCTGATAATTGCAACAAAACATCCTTGTACCTGGACTTGAATCCTCTTGCTATGAAGGCCAACATACAGTTTCCTTTCCTTTCTGCCTCCTGTACCTGTGCACTTTCAGCAACTGGTGCATGAAGACATCCTCACTGAACATTCACCTCTCTCAATTTGCAGCCATTCAAACAATAATCTGTCTTCCTGCTTTTGCTGCCAAAGTGGATAACCTCATATTTAATCAATATTGTCCTGCATCTACTATGCATTTGCCCACTCATTCAATCCGTCCAAATCAAACTGCAACATCTCTGCATCCTCCTCACAGCTCATCTTTCCACTCAGCTTTGTGCAAGTTTTTGAGATGTTACATTTAGTTCTTGGGATATTCCAGGATCCTTGGCACAGGTGTCATCTTGAAAAGGCTGGTATATGCTGGTCAAGCATTGTCAGTTTGAAGTTGCCCTTCAGATTCATGACTTGTGTCCTCATAATGGAGAGAAGGGGAAATTGGCACCTCCTTTGTGTACAGAGACCTGCAGTTCCTGCTGGATGTATGGTGCACAGGACTGGCAGAGTAGACCACAACATGAAACCCTACCAGTCTGATTGAAAGTTGCTGCCTGGGTTAGTGCGGTCTCAGACATCTGAAGAATCGGCCAGTACTGTAGGAAGAAGGTCAGTGACATTTTCCACTCCTTCAGGATAAATGCTATCATCTTCTTTCTGCTAACTCACACTCTCTCTGTCTCTGTCTCTGCTACTTGCACACATCACTGATCAAGTCCCATGCTCTACCACTCTCAACTATTGCCTGCAACATCTTCCCTCATTCCCTTCTACACAAAAAATTCCCCTCCACCATTAACTCTGTGTAAGTTAAATACATATCGATACATGGGAATACCACCATCTGCAAATATCAATCCAAGCCATCTACTATCCTGACTTGCTAATATATTGCTGTTCCAGCATTATCCACTGAGTCAGAATCATGGAACAGATCCAAGCTTAACAAATCCTAAAGTTTATTAATATTGGCTTCAAAACACCCAAACACTAATACCTGTGAAATTCAAACAGATTTGAGCAACAGACAGTGAGTACACCCTCAGTACACATTTAGTGCCCTACCTACCATCTTTAATATAAGTACACCAAGTTTGAACTTTTTTTTTAAATTATATACCCATGGGATATGGGCTTCACTATCAAGCCAGCATTCATTGTCCATTGCTAATTGCCAAGAGTGAACCACTTTGATGTGGATCTGGCCAGACCAGATAACGATGGCAGATTTCCTTCCTGAAAGGACATTAGTGAAGTGGATGGGTTTTTACAACAAATGTCAGTGGTTACCATTAAATTAGTTTTTTATTGACTTAGAATCATAGAATCCCTGCCGTGTGGAAGCAGGCCATTTGGTCCATCAAGTTTTTTTTCCATGTATGGAGTCAGCTATTACGAGGGGACATGGCTTTAAATTAAGGGGTGGTAGGTATATGACAGATGTTAGGGATAGATTCTTTACTCAGCGAGTCGTGAGTTCATGGAATGCCCTGCCAGTAGCAGTGGTAGACACTCCCTCTTTATGGGCATTTAAACGTGCATTAGACAGGCATATAGAGGATAGTGGGCTAGTGTAGGTTAGGTGGGCTTGGATCGGCGCAACATCGAGGGCCAAAGGGCCTGTACTGCGCTGTATTTTTCTATGTTCTATGTTAAGTTCACACTGACCCTCTGAAGAGCATTCCACCCAGACCCAGTACCCACCCTATCCCTGTAATCCTGCATTTCCCATGGCTAATCCACCTAACCTGCACATGTTTGACTGTGGGAGGAAACCGGAGCACCCAGTGGAAACTTCACACAGATAGTCGCCCAAGGCTCGAATTGAACTCAGGTCACTGGCGCTATGAGGCAGCAGTGCTAACCATCATGCCACCCTTAAGTTTCACCATCCACCATAATTCAAACCCATGTCTTCAGAATGTTAGTCGGGGGTTCTAGATTAATAGACCCATTAAAAGCCCTCTGATATTACCATTACACCATCACCTCCCTGAACTAAATAATAAACAGTTAATTTGAAATAATTGTGTCTTTAAAAAATAATTTAATTGTATTCATTGAAATAAAACAACAGCCGAAGAAATAAGTATGTTTTTCCCTGATGTAATGCAGTCTTTGGAAAAGAAGTGCATCTGCTGTAACTAAGTCTGTGCTATGGAGAACATCAAACAGCATTACTAAATGTAAATAAAACCTGAAAAACGTGCATAAAAATGTGTAGACCCAGAAGATCTATTAAAGGTGAGACAATGGAGAGCCCTGAGCACTATATTGCTGCTGACAGGAGGAGTGAACAACATGTATTCTCTATGCACGCTCTTTAATAACACTGTCAGATTTCTGTAACATTTACAAAGATAGATAACAGCCCCTGAACACTTCCAGGCACAGCTGCACCTGATGCATAAATTCAGTAAAATATATTGAATTCTACTGGGGAATCATTCCCTAAATTATGCAAGGATAGTTTACAAGATAAAATTCAAATTGAAATGAATGGTTCTATAGTCCACTTTTAAACGCTACTAACCCTTACAGCTCTCTACATTTTCCTAAATTGAGGCCACTCTTATGTATTTTTGTTTGAAAATACAAGCTTTCGGTATGCTGGTCCTTAGTTGGGTAGACTAGCTCCCTGACAAAGGATCAGTGCTCTCAAAGCTTGTATTTTCAAATAAACCTGTTGGACTATTACCTGGTGTCATGTGACGTCTGACTTTGTCCACTCCAGTCCAAAACCGGCACCTTCACATAATGTAATTTTGTTAAGTTATGCGGTCAATTTCTTCCCCTCTCATGTACCTACTTAACTATTTTTTTGCTTTGCCTTATCTCATTTATCATGACTTATCCGAAGGAAGACAGAAAGCCAGCCATGGGATTCTGGGTCTGTGCCAACACTACTTGAGCTGGCGAGCAGAAGTGCAAAAGCAGATGTGAAGCATCTCCTGCTCCAGTTTTCCATCCCTGTGCAGAAACCCTTGGTCTTCCATGGTACATTGGTTACAATGAGAGGCTTGGCACATAGCCCTAGCCCTGCATCCTACTGAATGACATTGTTGGAGAGAGATAATTCAATGTGTCACCATATTGTCTCAAGTTTAAGTGTCAGCTGTTTCATGATATAAAGATACCAATAACATCTGTCTCCTGTCAAAGTAAATCTGGCTGGAGCTACCCTTACTTATCATTCCCAGGAAAAAAACAAACATGGAACTGCAGGTTTCTCATTGAGGTCTGTGTTCTACATCCTCCCCCCACCTTTTCTCAGTCCCAACCCTCAGACTCAGCACCGCCTTCTTGACCTGCAATCTTCTTCCCGACCTCTCCGCCCCCACCCCCACTCCGGCCTATCACCCTCACCTTAACCTCCTTCCACCTATCGCATTCCCAATGCCCCTCCCCAAGTCCCTCCTCCTTACCTTTTATCTTAGCCTGCTTGGCACACCCTCCTCATTCCTGAAGAAGGGCTTATGCCAGAAACATCGATTCTTCTTCTCCTTTGATTCTGCCTGACCTGCTGCGCTTTTCCAGCAACACATTTTTAAGCTCTGATCCCCAGCATCTGCAGTCCTCATTTTCTCCCTGTGTTCTACATCAGTCAACCATGTGTAGCACAACGTGCAGAGCAACCAAATGTACCATTCATTGCTAGCAGGGTGCAGAGTATTGTTGAGAAACTGACTATCTAGACAGGGGAAAAGGCAGTGGGTTCTGGGGGAGGTAGGAAAGGACAGGATGAAGGCCAAGTGAGAGAACAGACAAAGAGAAGAGGAACAGTTTGCAGATGAGTGAGCAGAGAGGACACCGAGTCACAGAGATAGGAAAATTATGATTAGATTAGATTCCCTACAGTGTGGAAACAGGCCCTTTGGCCCAATAAGTCCACACTGACCCTCCAAAGAGTAACCCACCCAGGCACATTTCTCTCTGACGAATGCACCTAGCACTATGGGCAATTTAGCACGGCTAATTCACCTGACCTTTGGACTGTAGGAGGAAGTCCACGCAGACGCAAGGAGAATGTGCAAACCCCACACAGACAATCATTCAAGGCTGGAATTGAACCTTGGGTCCCTGGCCCTGTGAGGCAGCAGTGCTAACCACTGAGCCAACATGCCGCCCTATCTAAGTGGATAGAGTCAGTGGTTCAGGATCCCATTTGATAACAGAAGAAGGATGGTGAGCAAGGATTCAAAACTGGCCCCAATTTACATCTTGATCACTGTTTCTGGATTATTCTCATTATAGAATCAGTACAGTCTGGAAGCAGGCCATTCAGCCCATCAAGTCCACACCAACCTTCCAAAGAACATCACACTCAGACCCATATCTCTACCTTATCCCTATAACCCTACATTTCCCATGGCCAATCCACCCTAACCTACAAATCCTCAGACACTTCGGGCAATTTAGCATGGCCAATCCACCCTAAACTGCGCATCTTTGGATTGTGGGAGAATGTGCAAAACACCACACAGACAGTTGCCCAAGGGTGGGATCGAACCCGTGTCCCTGGCTGTAAGGCAATAGTGCTAACCACTGAGACCTTTGGGTTTGGGGCAGATCCTGTACTCAGTTGTCCTAAAATCAGACCCCTTCAAGGTAATGCCGATGCTATGTTCCACAGTGGGCTTTTACCTTTTTTTCACCCTCCTCCCCAAAGCTACTCACCAGTGAACAGTCCAATCCTCTTTTCCCAATGGCTTGGGCATCCTCCAGGCCCCGTGGAACATGACATTCTCACTCACCCATTCAATGCACACTATCACCCACTATATTTCCACACACTGCAAATCCAAGGGAGTGACAGATTTTGTGCCTTGTGTTCATCAAGTCCCAGCTACAGGCCAGTTAAGCAGGAAAGCAAAATAAAATCAATACGATTTGGAGATGCCAGTGTTGGACTGGGGTGTACAAAGTTAAAAATCACACAACACCAGGTTTAATTAGAAACACGCTAGCTTTCGGAGCACCGCTCCTTCATCAAGTGGTTGTGGAGAATAAAATGGTCAGACACTGAATTTATAGCAGCGCTTCAAAAGCTAGTGCTTCCAAATAAACCTGTTGGACTATAACCTGGTGTTGTATGATTTTAAATGAAAATCAACACAATGGGTCAAATGCCTGGGGAGAAATTTCTCCACCTAGTGGTGAGCCTGAGGAAATTCTGCCACAGAAAGCAATTGAGGCCAAAACATTGAATGTTATCAAGAAGGAGTTAGAGTTCTTACAGCTAAAGGGTTCAAGGAGTATAGATAGAAGGCAGGACTGAATTGGACGATCGGCCATGATCATCCTGAATGGCAAAGCTGGCTCAAATGATCTACTCCTGCTCCTGTTTTCTGTGATTTCATGTTTCTTCTATGATTCTGTGAAAACTAGCCCATAGGTTACAAAGCATAAAGGAAAAAACATGCAGTTACATTGCACCTTTCATAACCTCCAAACACCTCAAAACACTTTACTGCCAATTAACTGTTTGTTACCAATGTCTCTCTTAATTTTCTTTTTATGTGAGAGACCTATTTGTTTAAGTGTGTGGGACCTTTACATTTTTTCACATGACTGTGAAACATCTATGAAAAGGTGAGTGTATGCATGGTCTGTCTGCACATTGACCTCTGGAATGCTGCACAGCCACGCCAGTGAGAAGGAACATTGGTGACCATTATTGTAATGTAGGAAAAGTCAGACGTCAGGTGATGAAGGAGCAGCACTCTGAAAGCGTGTGATTTCAAATAAACCTGTTGGACTATAAACTGGTGACAAGTGACTTCTGACCTTGTCCACCCCAGTCCTCCACATAATGTAGGAAACACCTCAACATTATACTGTAGTCACAGCCTAGATTTTGTGTATAAGCCTCTGGAATGGGACCTGAACTCTCAACCTCCTTACTTGGAGGTGAGAGTGCTTGCTACTGACTGTGGCTGATGTAACCTAGATGTTCAAATAAACAAAGTTACTTTTGGGCCATAGCCTAATTTGTGAAGTCACATGATAATAGTTAAGACCCTCATTAAGGCAATGGGTTTCGAGTCTAGTAATTGTACACCCACTACTAACTTGTATTGGAAAAGTCATCTCTATCTATGTACCTCCTAGCAGGAGCCAGAAAGAGATTTAAATGATTTTTCTTTCATACTGAAATGCAGTACAATTAAAAACCATTTTTAGATATTGTATAGAATTGGGATATCTTGGGATCAATACGATATTATAACCCATAAGCCTGAGTGTTTTCACAAAGTTAGCCTAGGCATGTACACTGCATCTGTATTATTCAATAAAATAAATCTTGGCAGAGGCAATGGAAGAAAGTGAGGGCTGCAGATGCTGGAGAGTCAGAGTGGAGAGTGTAGTGCTGGAAAAACACAGCAGGTCAGGCAGCATCCGAGGAGCAGGAGAGTCAACGTTTCGGGTCTCAACCCTTCATCAGGAATCAACGAAGGGCTTACGTCGGAAACATCGATTCTCCTGCTCCTCGGATGCTGTCTGACCTGCAGAGGCAACGGGAGCATATTATTTTGTTTTCACTAATAACATTCACTGGTGGCAGGTGTTTTGACAAAGGCAACAGATGGTAAATTTTTGTGATTGATGCGAGTGCATTAAACTGCAGTGATAATGTTTTATATTGCTGTGTGTTATGGAAAAAAGCATCCTTTGCATCTATCTTGTAGAGTTTTATATATGAACAACAGCTTGTTTTATTTAGCACTGTTAACATAGTAAAGCATCTTAAATCACTTCACGGGACAGCCATCAGTCAGAATCTGGCACCAAGCTGCATAAGGAACAATTAGGATTGATGAATAAAAGCTGACAAAAATATGTAACAAAGAAATGATGGACTGAGAGTAACGTGGATCTTGCAGCTGCTGCTGAGATTGTAAACTTATTTCTAGATGTCTTATCGTTATTACATTCCAGTAAGTGTAAGATTGTTATTTTGATGCATTTATAGTAAAAGGCATTCAGGTAAGTACTTGAATAAGAAATGTTTGGAGGGATATGGACCAAGCACAGGCAAGTGGGATGAGATTAGTTTGGAATTATGCTCAGCATGGCCTGTTTGGACCAAAGGGTCTGTTTCTGTGCTGTATGACTCGATATAAGTAGCAGAATGTCTTAAAGAGGCAGGGAGAAGTGAAAAGGGTTAGAGAATCCTAGAGTTTATGATTTTGGCCAAGTAAAGCGAGACTGTGTTTTCCTCTGTATGTTGTGTTTGTTTCCCAGTAGTAAACTCCACATTACTGCTTAATATACTTGTGAGGATAATGTACAGGGAAATCAGCTGCCATCCAACTTCTACCTCCTTGAGGGGATAAACCAGCTGAATGAACGCAGACTGGTGCTACAGCAGCTGAGTTGCTGCCTTAAGGCCTCTGTCTGTGAGTTCACCTCCATTCCCTCTAGCCTGTATCCCAAGGATGTCATTCACTACTTTCCTGAAATGTACTTAGTAGTAGCCAATGTCCAACAAGCAGGAATTAAATACATGATCATTTAACCTGTTTCTGTGATATTCATTGAGGAATAAACATTGGCCAAGAACAAAAAAAACTCACTTTATACTTCAAAGAGCTTGAGTTTTTTTTACGCATTCGTGTGTCATGGGCAACGTTGGCTGAGCCAGCATTTATTACCCATCCCTAGTTGCCTCTGATCTTCAGCAACCACCAGTGACTGGTTTAATGTCTTATTCAAAAGATATCACCTCTGACAGTGTGGGACTCTCTAATTACTGCAGTTCAGTCCCAACCTAGACTCAGACACTGGAAAGGGACGCTGACTCTGAGGTGAGAAGCAGCTGTCTAGATTAGTGTGGTGCTGGAAAAGCACAGCAGGCCAGGCAGCATCTGAGGAGCAGGAAAATCGACGTTTTGGGCAAAAGCCCTTCATCAGGAATAAGGCTGGGAGCCTCCAGGGTGGAGAGATAAATGGGAGGGGCTGGGGAGAAGGTAGCAAAGAGTACAATAGGTGGATGGGGGTGGGGATGGAGGTGATAGGTCAGAGAGGAGGGTGGGGCGGATAGGTTGGAAGGGAGTTTGGCAGGTAGGACAGGTCATGAGGATGGTGCTGAGCTGGAAGATTGGAACTGGGGTAAGGTGGGGGG
>NC_057731.1:53329796-53335580 GCF_004010195.1 Chiloscyllium plagiosum | reverse complement strand
CCTCTCCAAGTCCCCCCTCCCTACCTTTTATCTTAGCCTGCTTGGCACACCCTCCTCATTCCTGAAGAAGGGCTCATGCCCGAAACGTCGATTCTCCTGCTCCTTGGATGCTGTTTGACCTGCTGCGCTTTTCCAGCAACACATTTTCAGCTCTTATAGGGAAATAGGATGACATTTGGGAGTCAATCCAGGACTCCACCTCCCTCCGTTCACCAATAAAGTTACCAACCTCAATATGAATCAGATCCCCAGCCACAAAACCCAATGTGGGTAACAACTGGAGATGAAATCTTTCTGGATATATTTATATAGAGATATTCTGGTCATATTTTCTACACATAGGGCAGTGGGTATATATGGAAATACTACAAAGGCAGTAAAATAATGGCAAGTCATTTGTTAAGGGTCATGTTGCTCATAGTTTATGTCTTCTGACTTGTCTTAGATGATGTAAGGAAGCCAGCAGCTGCAGTGGTAAAGTCATGGGATTAGCAATTTGCTAAATCATGGTTCAAATCCCGCCACAGCATGTGTAACATCTTAGATTTACTAAGCAACTGGCCTAATGATGACCACTCTTAACTGTCTGAAAAATCATGAGGTTCATTAATGTCTTTTCAGGAAGGCAATCTACCACTTACTTGGTCTGGCCTATATGGGACTCCTGACCCAGAGCAATGTGAGTGACATTTAACTGCCCTCTGGACAAATAGGGATGGACCAATACTGGCCTGGCCAGTGATGCAACAAAGAAGTTGTTTAAAATATCCTGATTTGGAGGAACTGGCATTGGACTGGGGTGGACAAAGTTAAAAAGCACACAACACCAGGTTATAGTCCAAGAGGTTTATTTAGAAGCACTAGCTTTCCGAGCGCTGCTCCTTCATCAGGGTTGTGGAGTATAACATTGTAGGACACAGAATTTATAGTAAAAGTTTACTGTGTGATGTAACTGAAATTATATTTTGAAAAAGACCTGGATCGTTTGTAGGTTGACTTGAGTGGGTTCGTGATCCATAATACTTTTGGGATCTTTCCTGCTTGCCTGCATTTCTGTAGAAACTTGATGTCTGTGTCGAAATGTGCGATCATCTTGGAGACCCCTTCTACTTTGAGCCGGCAGTTAGTGGTGTCGATAGTAGTCATGATTTGGAGATGCCGGTGTTGGACTGGGGTGTACAAAATTAAAAATCACACACCAGGTTATAGTCCAACAGGTTTATTTGGAAGCACTAGCTTTCGGAGCGCTGCTGAACATCTCCATTGCGTGTAATTCCTGTCTCCATCGGAAGGATGTTGTGAAGCTTGAAAGGGTTCAGAAAAGATTTATAAGGATGTTGCCAGGGTTGGAGGATTTGAGATATAGGGAGAGGCTGAATAGGCTGGGGCTGTTTTCCCGGAGTGTCAGAAGCTGAAGCAGACCTTATAGAGATTCATAACATTATGAGGGCATGGATAGGATAAATAGACAAAGTCTTTTCCCTGTGGTGGGGGAGTCCAGAACTAGAGGGCATAGGTTTAGGGTGAGAGGGGAAAGATATAAAAGAGACCTAAGAGGCAATTTTTTCACGCAGAGGGTGGTACGTGTATGGAATGAGCTGCCAGAGGATGTGGTGGAGGCTGGTACAATTGTAACATTTAAGAGGCATTTGGATGGGTATATGAATAGGAAGGGTTTGGAGGGATATGGGCCGGGTGCTGGCAGGTGGGACTAGATTGGGTTGGGATATCTGGTCGGCGTGGACGGGTTGAACTGAAGGGTCTGTTTCCATGCTGTACATCTCTATGACTCTATGACACTATGATTGATGGAGACACTTAGTGTGGGAAGCTGAGACCTTAGGGTGGAGACAGCTGAGAGACAGTGCCAAAGGCAGAGCACAGCAAAGCAGGGATCACATGGGGCCAGTTATGGAGCATCACACAAACTGCAGGGAATGCAGCTTGAGAAAGTAGCAAGGAAGTGAATTAACATACAGGGTCACATCTTTGTTAAAATTTCTGCCTGTGGCATTTGATGCAAACGCACGACATAATTCCACCACAAACACTTCTGATCATTTGCCCTTGTCAATAATATTGTCACTAATTATTCACCGCGGACATTTTGTTTCATTAAAAAAACGGAATGATCTGTAATCAGGTTTATTTATTAAATGTACAGTGTGAAAAAATAAGTAATCTGGAGATGGATTCTACAGACGTCAAACAGGAAGGAAAAGCAAAGACTGTTCAAAAGTAAACAAAAGAATTACCATAAGTTGTTCCATCTGAATCGAGTCACAAAATCATCATTTAAATATGTCGCTCAACAGTGACCACAGAACCACCAATGGTGCTGCATTGACCCCCTCATTATTTACATCAGCTTCACAGATGTTTTAATATCAAGAGATACACATGTTTTAGGTCAGTAAACTCCAACGTAAGACACACACAGGAATCAATTTTACAATCTTATTGCTCGGAAGAGCTGAAGTGTAATAATATTATAAATTATCATTTTTAGAACTGACAAACAGCCATTGATATAGAGTCATTGGGGGATACATACTGTGCTGTAAATCATGGATCAGATTTCCAGTCAGAATAACTCACTTTAAATGTTCAAGGTAGGGTTGTCCTAACTGCTGTTTGTTGTAATTCACAATGATTGCTTAAAATCTTGGAAAGGTACTTCTTGTATTCTCTAGAATTTGTTCATGTCTGGTTCAGATCAGGTAGAACAGCTTTCTGTACTGTATTTTTAAAACAAAGAGAATTCTGGCAGCTTTAAGTTCATCGCTGTTGTACATAGTTAGCAGAGCCAGAATGGAGGCCAAATCCACCCCCAACTGGATATACTCCAGAATCCCCAGGAGTTATTTACAGAGAAACTCAGGCAGATTGTCACAGGCCACTCTCACATGTTGTCTATATACAGTAGACTATTTTGAAGGTCATTATCAAAGGCCTATTCTTTGGATGGAATGACTGCAGGTACAAAAGATCAAGGTAGGGAAGAAAGGTCTGAAGGATGGACCCTTATCTAATGTAAGAAAATGCCAGCTTTTTAATTAAAATCATCTCCTGTCATTTCTAAACCTGCTAACTTTTCCAGTCACAGGGTTGGCAACTCTCATTGGCTGAAATCCAAGAGGTTTCATAGCAACAACAGCTCCACCCAGCCAAATATCACCTTTTCACCACCTTCAATATTCTTGTCGCTACAAAAAATGCAAGTGTTCAAAGAACATTTTTTAAAAATAACATCTTATCAAAGTCTCTATTGTCTTTCTCCTGGAGGTGTCACAGCACTACTCAGGAGATTAATCTTTAATTCCCAGAAATTCCAGACCAATCTAGAGGATTAGTGACTCTCAACAGCCAGCAGCAGGAGGAGAGGGGGTCCTCTTGTGGCACACTGGTAGTATCCTCACCTCTTAGCCAGGAGGCCCGAGTTCAATGCTCCACCTGATCTAGAGGGAATGTGATAGCATCACTGAACAGGTAGATTAACATAACTACACAGCCAGCAGCCCCCTCATCGTCCCTCCATTGCTCATGTTTAATTGAGTTTGGAATTTTAACTCTTTGCTGCATCATCTTGACACTAGATCCACTGGGTTGAGCAAAGCTGCATTATTTACCACATGACCCAAAGAGTTCCTTTGCAATTCCAACTGATCAAGGTCACTATCTGTAGTTCACTCCTTTCTCAAAAGGGGACAAATAAAGAACTGAGATAAGAAGATGTTTTTAAAAAAATCCTGCTTGGCTTGAACCAGTCAAGACATTTTTTATTCATGAGATGAGGACGTCACTGGCTGGGCTAGCATTTATTGTCCAGAGGGCAGTTAATAGTCAACTACTTTGCCGTGGGTCTGGAGTCACATGTAGGCCAGAGCAGGTAAGGATGGCAGATTTCCTTCCCTGAAGGACATTAGTGAACCAGATAGGTTTTTTTGACAATCAACAATGATTTAATGAATTGCAGGATTTAAACCCAGGTCCTCAGAACACTGAGTTTCCAGATTAATAATCTCAAATATGCAATCACTAAGCCATCACCTCTCCTTAGATTAAATCTAAGTTTAGAAGCTCGTCCATTTGAGAGTGAGATGAGGAATGTCTTCACCCAGAGAGTGGGCAGCCTGAGGAACTCTCCGCCACAGAAAGCAGTTGTGGCTAATAAACATTTTTGAGAGCGATCGATAAAGATAATTCTTAGGGCTGAAGGGATCAAAGGGGAAAACTGGGAAAATGTTACTGAGTTGGATGATCAGTTATGATCGTATTGATTAGTGGAGCAGGGATGAAGGACTATGTAGCCAAATTCTGCTCCCTATTTTCTACAATAATATTGAAACCAGTATAGCAGTCATGCCCCCACCCCACTGCAGCATGCCCACTGTGTTTGTCAATAATTGGCAAGATTCGGAACTGCAGTGTCACAGATTGTTGACCCTGCTATTACCTTATAAAAAGTGCAGAATTGTTAAGGCTTTTATTTCAGGATTATATATATTAGCAGAAACGGGGAGAGATTGCGGCTGTAATTTGTCATGTTGTGCCTGAGTGGTAACCTGCCAAACATCTTTCAAACAACTGCCCAACCTCTGTTCAACGAGCTGAGAATCAGATTGATGCTAATGTTTATTAAGACTGGTGGACCACCTTCACTAAGACTGCAATTGGACATTACATTGAGAATGGGGCATAGCAAATAGGGGAAGGAGTTGGCCATTCAGCCCCTTGATCCTGCTGTCATTCAATAAGGTCTTACATGGTGAGCTACTTCAGTGCCATTATTCCCACATATCCTCATATCCCTCAATATTTTCAATGCTGAAAAACCTATCGAATATACTCAACATCTCCGACCGGCTTGAAAGGATATCGGAGCGGGAGGGGAAGGATCCAGTTGTTGTGGTCCACGTTGGGACTAACAACATAGGCAAAGCTAGGGTGGAGGACCTGTTTGGGGATTATCGAGCACTAGGAAGGAAATTGAAGTACAAGTCCTCAAAGGTCATAATCTCCGGATTACTGCCCAAGCCACGTGCCAATTGGCATAGGGATAAGAAAATTACGGAAGAAAACACGTGGCTAAGGGATTGGTGTGGGAAAGAGGGATTCCACTTCATGGGGCATTGGCATCAGTTTTGGATCTGGGGGGATCTGTACCGTTGGAACAGTCTCCACCTGAACCGATCAGGTACCAATGTTCTAGCGAAGAGGATAAATAGGGTGGTCAGTAGGACTTTAAACTTCTGAGTTGAGGGGGAAGGGAAAGTGAAAGCGACAGGGAGTATGGAGTTAAATGGAAAGATAAGCAGGAGGATAGCATGTATGCAGGTGGATTTAAGCTTGAGGCAGACTAGGAATGCAACAAAAAGGAAGGATAACTCAGGACATCTTATGACTTCCAATATCTCTAATGATAAGAATGTTAGTATTAAGCCACTTTACCTGAATGCTCGTAGCATTCGTAACAAAATAGATAAACTAATGGCACAGATCATCGTGAATGATTATGATGTGGTAGGCATCACAGAGACATGGTTGCAGGGGGTTCAGGACTGGCAGTTAAACATCCAAGGATTTACAACTTATCGAAAAGACAGGGAGGTGGTCAGAGGGGGTGGGTAGGCCTTGTTAGTTAAGAACAAAATTAAATCTATGGCACTGAATGACATAGGGTCGGATGATGTGGAGTCTGTGTGGGTGGAATTGAGGAACACAAAGGCAAAAAAAAACATAATGGGAGTTATGAACAGACCTCCTAACAGTGGTCAGGACCAG
>NC_057731.1:53273385-53327534 GCF_004010195.1 Chiloscyllium plagiosum | reverse complement strand
GAAATTGTTTCCGTTAGGCGAGGAGACTAGGACCCATGGCCACAGCCTTAGAATTAGAGGGGGTCAATTCAAAACAGAAATGCGGAGACATTTCTTCAGCCAGAGAGTGGTGGGCCTGTGGAATTCATTGCCGCGGAGTGCACTGGAGGCCGGGACACTAAATGTCTTCAAGGTAGTGATTGATAAATTCTTGATGTCACAAGGAATTAAGGGCTACGGGAAGAATGTGGGTAAGTGGAGTTGAAATGCCCATCAGTCATGATTAAATGGCGGAGTGGACTCGATGGGCCGAATGGCCTTACTTCCATTCCTATGTCTTATGGTCTTATGACAGCCCTCTGGGGATAAGGGATTCCTAGGTTTCACAAGCCTCTGAGTGAAGAAATTCCTCCTGAGTGGACTCGATGGGCCGAATGGCCTTACTTCCATTCCTATGTCTTATGGTCTTATGACAGCCCTCTGGGGATAAGGGATTCCTAGGTTTCACAAGCCTCTGAGTGAAGAAATTCCTCCTCAACTCAATCCTAAATGACCTTTCTCTGGCTCTGTGGTGGTCTTTGGAACTTCACATATCCCTGCCACATGCAACTCCTGCCATACTGCAGGAGGCTGCAGTTGGTAAACGAGGCTGCAGTGGGCAAGGTACTTTTCCCAGAGTAGTAAAGACTTGCATAAACCTGATTTAAAATATTCTGGGACAGCAATAAAGCTGCTGTAGTTAGTCTCGGCACTCAAGCCTATTTCAAGCCCCTTCACCCCCACCAACCCTTCCCTTTTCTCAGTTCCACATCCTGATTGTATTGAAGTGAGTGTGTGGGTATCTGATGATGGGAAGGATAGGATAGATATCTGCCCTCTTTCAATGATGGGAAGGATGTTCAACGCTCCAACAGCCAGGCTTACTGTCTCAGTGTTCCTAATACAGAACTCTGGTTCGACCATATTTGGAGCAGATTGGAGGGTTTACAAGAATGATACCAGGAATTCAGGGGTTAAGTTATGAGGAGAGATTCTACAAATTAGGCCTGTTTTCCCTAGAATTGAGACGGTTAAGTGATAGTCTGATCAAAGTCTTCAAGACATTAACAGGATAAGACAGAGTAGGTAAAGATAACCTATTTCCATTGGCTGGGGATTCTAGAACTAGGATAGTCTGAGAATTAGGGCCAGACTGTTCAGGAGAGATGTTTGGAAACACTTCCACACTCAAAGGGTGGGAGAGGTTTGGAACGCTTTTCCACAAACAATAGTGGATCAGGAATTAGTTGTTAATTTTAAATCTGAGAGATACAGTTTTGTTAAGACATTAAGGGATATGGGCCAAAGGCAGGGATATGGAGTAAGGCCACAGATCAGCCATGATGTCATTGAATATTGGAACAGGCTGGAGGGGCTGAGTGGCCTCCTCCTGTTCCTATGTTTTTACTTGATAGTCCTGTGAGGTGCTGGTATTCTGATCAGTACACACACACAGGAATTCTCACATAAATCAGTGAGAGTAGGGAAGACATCAAACCTACTGCCAAATACATCTGGGCCATGTGGGATCGAAAGGTTAGCTCTTTCTAAGGTTGTCAAAATTCAAGTTAGCAACAAAATCTAAGCTGGAATCTCAGCTTGGTAAGAGCATTGTTAGCTTGTTTCACATCATTCTCATTTACTATTTCCAATTATGTTCAAACTGATGGGGGCGGGGGCGGTGGGGAAGACACGTAAAACAGGCTGCTGACTAGTGTCTTATGTCAGTCAGATAAACGGAAGATCAAAGTTCCTCGTTGTTCTCTACTTTGGGAGACCACATGGGTGCATGGAGCTATCCACTGATCGCGATCGGGGCAGGAATGTGAGCAGCTGCAACAAATGTTTCCCTCCCCACTCAGTTCGCCTCGGCCCAATCCGCTTTATCTGCTCATACCGGCTCATTCCAGCAGAGACAGGCTGTGGGAACCAGGCTGGCCCAGACATGTTGGAACAAAGATCCCAAGCATCGTGTTATCATGGGTCCCAGCTGCTTGGCAAAGTTCACCCAAGGTTCAGAAAATGGGAGCAAAGAGTTCAAATTGCACCCAGCACAAATCTTATTAATTTAGAATTCATGGAATTTGGGAGCGCCAAGACCATGTAGAGACTTTGTAGAGTGACAATTTTGAAAACAATACGAGGTTAAACATTCTTCAGAAAGACCCAAACTTCTTGTCATGTCTATGTAATCATTCAACAGAATTAAAATTCATAAACTGCACGTCAAAGCTCTATAATTGTACAACACGGATTGCAGTCAGCTTGTTCTGGAATTGTCAGATGATGTGTTTAAAGAAGGGTGCAATTTAGCTCAGCTTGTTGCACGGCCGGTTTGCGATACAGAAAGATACCAAAACAATTCCCACACCAGCTGAGATTACCATGAAGGACTCTCCTTCTCAAACTCCCCCTCTGGTCTGAGGGGTGGTGACCCTCAGGTTAAACTCACCACCAGTCGTCCATCTCTCTCTCTAATGAGCGAGCAGTCCTATGGTCTGTTAGAACTATGGCGACTTACATGTCAAAAAATAATGGCAGGAGTCATAGGTTGGTGTCACTGGTAGGAGAATTAGAGGGAATGTTGGCACTAACACATTCATTTCCCTGCTTGGTGCAGCCTGCAGTTGCAAGGATATGCTGTATCTCACTGACCAAGAATCTCTCCTACCCATACTACCTGCCATTCCTGGGTGATGGAAGATTTTGCAGGTCATCAGCACACTCCCCTGGACCGTAGAACCCTGGAGGAGGGCCATGGAAGCTGGTGATTGTGGTTGAGAGGTTGGGGTATTACACCCCCACCCCCTCACTGCACAGTGAGACCTTCCTGTGGGATCAGTCAACCATAACTTCAGTGTATCTTCCATTGGAAATTGGCCTAAGTAAAGCTGGGCGACACTGCAAGTGGAGACTGAAATCAGCAGATTACACCTTGCATAGGAGATTACAAATCTGAAATTTATGGAAACCACAACCAATTTGAAAATAAATAAAAATCTTACAACTTACCCCATCGCCCAAACCTTTTGCCAAGCCTCCACTCCCAGGGCCCTGCTGAGTCACTTCTAATACATATTTGCTGCTTTTTTAAAAAATGAGACAGCAACAACACTTTGCACTTATATAGCACTTTGTTATGAAGTTGAAGGCGTGTACTGTACCTTTAAGAGAGAGTGAAGGCTGCTTTGGCAGTGAGAGTTTGCAGGCAACTGTCATGTGACTGACTAGCGGTTTCAGAGTGTACTGGAAAATTGAAAATATGTAACATTTGGCTGTAAAGTAGATACCTCAGTCGTTTTGACCACCACTTGAATCAATCAGTTTAAATTATGCCCCAAAATAATAAAACCCAATCAAATTTGAATTTTACAGTTTTGACAACATCGACCCAATGAGACAATCTGATGTTTGGGGTATAAAGTAGCATTTTGAGAGTTAGCCAGAGAGAGAGAGAGCAACAAACTGCTATCTCAAGGGAGAGACTGCTAATCAAAACGCTCTCGATCAAAGGTACCTTCTTCATATGAAACAGCTTTGCAGCAAAAGATGATCCAGACCCTGATGATGATAGCTGCGGTCTGGTTTTGAAAATTAATTTGAGGTAATTTTAAGTGGAGCTTTTATTGGATGAGGAAATTGTAATAGAGTTGGAGGTAGACAACCTTTAAGAGAAAGGAGGCTTAGAGTTGTAAATAGTTGTTGGTGAATGTTCACTTTTAGAGTTAAAGAATAAAATTGATATTTTTCTTTAGATAGTGGAATTTGGTGATTCTCTGTCACTCATACTTTAACAGATTACGAGACGAGGTGAGCTCTTCTGTGAGATTGGTTTAATTAGCAGAAGGTCACTGCTGTGTCATAACAACTTTGAATGTTGTAAATTTCCCAAAACCCTTCACTGGAATATAACCAGATAAGATTCAAATTTGAGCCACACGGAGACATTAGGAAGAGGTAAGCAATAGATTTTATGGAGCACCTCTTAATTATACTTGGAATTCCAAAACTTTGGGTCCAAGTAGCTGTGGACCTGGCAGCCAACGCTGAGTGGAAGGAAACCAGGAATGCCCAAGGCCAGGAATGAATGCGTGCAGACAGATTTGGGATAATCAGGATGGGGTGGAGGGCGGGGGGTGCAGATTACAGAGATGGGGAACAGAAGAGAATTTGAAATCAAAGTTGATGCTCAGCCGCTATGTCTGAGAGGGTTGGAGAGACACTTTCCAATAAGAGCACCTTCAGTCACCAAATGGCCACAGTCATATAATGCAATAAAAGAAATCATTGGCTTATCCTGAGAAGCAGTTAGATCTCAGTAGTGTGGACTGAGCTGATATATTGCACGTGCCAAAATATAAATGGCTTACCATGGCCATTAATGGTGACATCTGTTTAAAATGTGAATTAGGGGAAAGCTTAATTCAGTATTGTGCAAAAATCGAGCATTTTCTCAGATAATGCAACATGAGAAATCTGATCATAAGAAACTAAGC
This sequence comes from Chiloscyllium plagiosum, assembly GCF_004010195.1. NCBI lineage: Eukaryota > Metazoa > Chordata > Chondrichthyes > Orectolobiformes > Hemiscylliidae > Chiloscyllium > Chiloscyllium plagiosum. The sequence continues at coordinate 53,323,020 of NC_057731.1, read as the reverse complement.
AGTAGCTCATCTTCCCAATTCCAGTAGCCAAGGAGATGAAACAAGAAACTGCAACAAGACTGCATTCCAGAACTAAACCTAACGTAGGGCAGTCTTTATTAATCATATATTAAAATATTGGAGAAGGTAAAGGTGGAGCATGAGCAGGTTTAATCCAATCTACGGGTCGAGCCCTTGGCACCTTGTCTGTGTTGTGATGGTGGAGAGAAAACCAAGAATACACCAATCTTTATTGGGGAGCGACAGGGTCTGCGTCTATCACAGCCAATGAATCGAGCTGCAAACAGCAATGGCCAGAAGCAAAAGATCAACTGCTGCCAGCGGTTGCCCTTTACAGTTCATAGAATCATGGAGGTCGACAGCATGGAAACAGGCCCTTCGGCCCAACATATCCAGTTATCACCATTAGTCTAGTCCCATTTGCCTGTGTTTGGTCCATATCCCTCCATACCTATCCCATCCACGTAGCTGTCCAAATGTTTCTTAAGGGACAAAATTGTATTTGCCTCCACCACTACCTCTGGTAGCCCATCCCAGAGACTCACCACCCTCTGTGTGAAAACATTGCCTCTCTGGACCCTTGTGTATCTCTCCACTCTCACCTTAAACCTATGCTTCTAGTCTTAGACTCCCCCTACCCTGGGGGAAAGTTGTTGGATATCTACCTTATCTATGCCTCTCATAATTGTATAGACCTCTATCAGGTCACCCCTCAGCCTCCTATGGTCTAGAGAAAAAAGTCCCAGCCTATCCTGCCTCTCCTTATAACTCAAACATAGGGTGTCGAAGATAGGGATCAGTGTCTGTGTCTGGTAAGGAATGGCCATCTCTCAGGTCCCCACAGATACAGCCACCCTTCCAACTGGAGAACCTCCTTCCCTGCTCCATCGAGACAATCTTGAGGCGGGTAATCACGTCTTAACCATTGGAGTAACCAATAACAGTGACAGTGATCAGGTGCTGAACGAATGGATTTCAGACCTTTGAGATTTACTATGGGTAGTTAACATCACTCCATCTCTCCCGACACAGCGACAGGGTTATGGAGTCCTCCTTGCTTGTAGTGCAGAGGCCCCAAGATACCTGATAGGGATATATCGCTGGCTGTTTTGAAATACTTTCATCATTATTTTCATTTGGTTAAAATTTCTTATCAGACTGAATGCATATCACTTAATTAAGTGAAAGTGAGGACGGCAGATACTGGAGATTAGAGTGAAGAGGGTGGTGCTGGAAAAGCACAGCAGGTCAGGCAGCGTCCGAGAAGCAGGAAAATCGACATTTCTGGCAAAAGCCCTTCATCAGTCCTGATGAAGGGCCTTTGCCCGAAACATTGATTCTCCTGCTCCTCAGATGTTGCCTGACCTGCTGTGATTTCCCAGCACCACCCTCTCAACTTTATTACTTAATTAAGCAAAGTCATTGAGATATGGAGGAACACAATTATAGCAAATACCTTTTCTCAAACTTTCTACAAAATGATGAACATCATAAACAGATCTTTACAGTTATGCTGTTGCAGTGAAGAAAATGATCAGCTCTGACAGGTTTTGTTCTGCTTGAAGCTCTCTGCCTCTCCTCAGTATCTTTCTCAGCGCTGAGTTTGATGTTATTTTAAAAAATGCAGTTTGATCTCCTTGCTTTCCCTTGACCAAAGCAGCCAGGACCCCAGTTTTGCTGGCCAGCCAGTGACTCGACAGGTATTCCCAGATCAAGGAGAATGAGAGGGTTGGCACCCACACAGGCGCAGCGTATTGGGGGCACCTGCTGCATGGGGTCACTGGCGGGGGGGATGGACGGAAAGGAGAGAGATGGAATCCTTTCCAGCCAACTAGGTCCCAAGATTACAGGCAAAAAAACCCGTAGATGCTAGAATGAAGGGAGACAGGCAGGACGCTGGAAGAACACAGCAAGCCAGGCAGCATCAGGAGGTGGAGAAGTCAATGCTTTGGGTGGGACCCTTCTTCAGGTCCCAGGATTGGCTGAGAGCCTGTGGGAGTAGGAGAGTGAGCACATTGCCAAACAGCTCAGCATTTCCTAGGCATTCTAATGCTTAGTGAGCACCTGCCTGAAGGAAATATGTGTCCACTGCTGTCCCTGTGCAGTACTGAGTACTTGCTCTGTACACGCACAGTGTGACTTCAGGACAAGAGGTGGTGGGAATTCCTGATGAAGGGTCCTGCCTGAAACGTCGATTTTCCTGCTCCTCGAATGCTGCCTGCCCTGGTGTGCTTTTCCAGCGCCACACTCTATCGACTCTAACTCTCCAGCATCTGCAGTCCTCACCATCAACTATTGCTGGAATTCCTATTGGACTGCCCTGGCCTGGGTCCCTTCTCCTGACATCAATTGCAATGCTCAAAGACTGGGAACGATTAAACTCATCCCTATCCTTCTCCAAAACAACCAGCTCAGAAATAATGTGAAGAGGAGTCCTATAAGACTTGAAGCATTAATTCTGTTTTAGTCAGAGAGGAACTGGTCTGGGTGGTTTACTCTTCAGAGGGTCAGTGAGGACTTGTTGGGCTGAAGGGCCTGTTTCCACACTGTAGGGAATCTAATCTGTTTCTCTCTGTCCACAGGTGCTGCCAGACCTGCTGAGTTTCTCCAGTGGTCCCCCATGTGTGTTTCACATTTCCAGCATCCACAGTGTTTTGCTCTTATTACAAAAGCTTGACATGGACACATCCACATCCAATTTCGGAAACCACATGTCGCCCATGGGATCCCATTTCCAAACCTCACCTTTGCGTCATTGTTCTGCGTGCATTTGGAACATTCCGTGTCAGCAAAATGGGTAGGCAATGTGTTATTGAAATGTGATTAAAATGTATAACCAACATTACAAACAAATAGCCCAAGACAATGTGGTTAATGGTGGGCATCTTCAAATATACAAATGGCATAACATTCAGGCTCATTTCTACTTGAACAAGAAAGGAAATCAACTTCATCATTTCATGCCATTTTGTAACTCATTTTACCTTTCCAGGAGGATATTTAGGTTTTTATTTTATGTATTTTCATGTCTATAAGATTTGTCGCAGTTAATCTTTGTCATTATTGCTTTTGTTCCTTAGTGATGAAAGGCTTTTTCAGCCATTAGTCTTGTGATGGTGAATGAGTGACCAGGAGGAAGATTTGCCAATTGTTCTAGGAACGAGAAAAGCAGACTGACTCAAAGATAACACCAACATCCCCGTACTAGGAAACTGTAAACATAGTTGCTCGGCAGTGCTGGGGGCTGCTAACAGGGCCACCATTTCAACAACAATGGGCTGTTAACAGTATAAACAGTCTTTACACGTGAATACTGACTGCTTTATTTCATTTTATTTCCTCCCTCAGCTCATATGGCATGACATAGGACAGCATGTAATAGAAAAAGGAAGACAATAAGCTACCTCCAGGAAAGGAAAAGATTGAGGTGCCCAAACGCACCTGCAGGGAGAATGTATCAGGTTATCCAAAGCCGTTAAATGTCCTTTTATTGTGAACATCTGAATAAACTTGAACAGGTTAAAGACTTAAAATGATTGTCCATTCTGTCGGTATTAAATTTATCCAACACAAGATTTGGCATGGGTGCTTTTGTTTGTCACTAAAGTCTCTTTAAGTTAGATTTCTGTCGCAGTGATTTCCTCAAATCGAATCTCTTTGTTTTGCACTTCAATCCCACCTATTTCCCTGGACTCCAGTTCCAAAGTGAGTTGCCTCATCTCTCTTTCCAACTCTCGATTCCTCCTGTACATTTGAATATAGTTGTGTTGCAGTTGCTTCTGGTACCGAATCACTTTCTCTTTCTCGCCTTGCCAGGTGCGCCGCTCCACCTCGAAGTTCTCCAGCTGGTTCTCGCACCTCTTGCGTTCGTACATGAGCTCAGCCCTCAGTTTCTCCACCTGCTGCCTCAGGGTCTGATGGCTGTCCGTGTTTTGCCGCTGCACTTTGGCTTCGTCACTCTCGTACACCAGGGCAGGGTCTTCTTGCTCCTGGTTCATGTGTCTGGTGTGGCCCAGGGCTTCTCTCAGGCCCACTGTCTCCTCCTCCAGCTTTCCCACCTTCTCCCTCAGAAACTCGGCCTCGTTCTTCTTCCGCTGCAGCTCATTCTCACAGACCTCCAGCTCCAGGGTCTTTGTGTGGACAGAATCCCGGAACTCGTGAATCTCATCCTCGTGATCTTGGAGTTCAGCTCGTATCTCTCGGAGTTGAGCCTTCAAGGAGACGATTTCATTGCCTTTCAGAGAGACCTCAGCTTGTGAGTCCTTCAACTGCTGCTTCAGCAGAGAAATCTCTCCAGACTTCTGGCAAACCTAAAGGGAGGTAAGCAATGAACAGAATTAAAATTTTTGTTCAGCAAAGGTCTCCTCTCAATCCACTGCACTTTGTTCCAAATCATTCTCATCTTATTTACTCTTCAAATGTGGAAATGAGAGTAAAGAGCTCAGGTCTAGGGTTCTGGGAAAAGGGGAATAAAACAATAAAGGTTAAAGTCAAACATGAGTTTCCAGTATACTGTGGAAAGAGTAAGAGCTACAGAATAAGGATCAGATTAGTGTCGGGGAATTGTAGGATAAAAGGAACATATAACAGCAAATATTGCTGGAGAAACTTAGCAAGTCTGGCAACATCTGTGGAGAGAGAAACAGAGTTAACGTCTCAGGTCTAGTGACCCGACTTCAGATTAGAGCTGAAATGTTAACCTGTTTCTCTCTCCCAGACCTGCTGAGTTTCTCCAGCACTTCTCTGCCTGTGTTTGTTTCAGATCTCCAGCATCTGCAAGTTCTTCATTTTATTGTAGGATACAGGGATGTGGAACAGTTGTGGTAAGAGAGGAAGAGGGAAAAGGTGAACAACGAGAGAGAGAGAGAACTAATTATAAAGAAAGGGAGATTAATTAAACACCTGACATGAGGGAGACACATGAGAAGACTGTGAGACTTGAACGGGTTGAGAAAAGGTTTACAAAGATGTTGCCAGGGTTGGAGAATTTGAGCTATAGGGAGAGACTGAATAGACTGAGGCTGTTTTCCCTGGACCGTTGGAGGCTGAGGGGTGACCTTAATGATTTTTAAGAAGATTTGTAGCTCAGGTTGATGATAAGTGTGTAAGTTAACTCACTGAGCTTGAAGGTTCGTTTTCAGATGTTTCATCACCATACCAGAGTTCTGGGTGGAGCACTGGGGACTTTCTCTGATAATGTGACCTAGCATGGTGACAAAACATCTGAAAACAAACCTTCCAACTCAGTGAACTAACTTACATACTTACCTCATGCAGGTTTATAAAATCATGAAGGGCATAGATAGATGTTTTCCCTGGTTTGGGAGAGTCCAAATCTAGATGCCATAGGTTTAGGGTCAGAGGGGAAAGATATAAAAGGGACATAACACTCTCTGGAAAAAGTTGGCCCTTATGTGTATGGAATGAGCTGCCAGAGGAAGCGGTGGAGGCTGGTACAATTACAATATTTAAAAGGCATCTGAATGGGTATATGATTAGGAAGGGTTTGGAGGGATATGGGTTGAGAGTGTGTTGCTGGAAAAGCACAGCAGGTCAGGCAGCATCCATGGAGCAGGAAAATCGACATTTTGGGCCAGAGCCCTTCATCAGGAATCTATCAGCATCTGCGGACCTCACTGTCTCCTTAGACGGATATAGGCCAAGTGCTGGCAAATGGGACTAGATTAGTTTCGGATATCTGGTGGGCATGGGCGAGTTGGACCTAAGGGTCTGTTTCTGTCTGTACATCTCTATGACCTATGACCTCCCAATGGGGCATATTAACAGGCTTCAAGAAAAGCTGACATCATTATAAAAGGAAAATTAAGGACAACAGTTCCAGGTGTCAGGAATTCCAGTTATGCTGATAGACTGGAGAAGTTCGGAAGGGTTTCCTTCACTCATTAAGCAGCTTCTTAGGGAGTCGAGACTCAACCATGTTACTCTGGGTCTGGAGTCACACATAGACCAGATCAGCTCAGTACGGCCTGAGAGACCAGACGGGCTTTCACAACAATCCAAAATAGTGACTGTGACCTGGAAACTGAGGCGAGCTTCCAATTTCAGAAATTAAATACAAATTCCACCAGCTGTCACAGGAGGATTCAAACCCAAGAAACCCCCGAGTGCCTGCTTTGCTAGCCTCGTACCCAAAGTGCCTGTCGAAAGGAAGCCAATCCTGCAGTGACCTACCTCCCATTTGGTTTCCTCCAGTCTGGGCCCGAGCTCGGTTTGCTCTTTTTCGATAGTCGCATACTTCTTCTCCAGGAGTTCGCGTTCCTGCAGCAATTGGGCAAAGTCCTCCTGAAGTTTCTTCTTCTCCTGCTGGAGTTGGAAGAGCTGCAGCTGCAGGACCTGCTGCACCCTCTGGGCCTTCTGGGCATTCTGCTTGAGCTTGTTGGTGCAGCTCTGCCTCAGCTCCTCCATCTCCTGCTCACAGCGGCACCGCTTCGCCTCATAGAGCCGGCACAGGGCAGACTCGCTCTCGTCCAGGCCCAGGCGCAGCTGCTGCAGCTCGGCGTCGCGTTCCCTCAGCTTGTCCTCCAGCTCACGGACCAGCAGCTCGTGGGCGGAGACCGGCGAGCGGTCGCAGGAGCCGCCATCAGACAGTAGGGGCCCGCGGCTGGTCAGCGACGCTGTGCTCTTGCTGGACGAGGAGCGGCCGCTGTCGGAGTTCGACAGTCCCCCCGGCATGCCCCTCTCATGGAACACGTGCTGCTGCTGCTGCTGCCCTCCAGCCTCTATGGCTCCCCCCTCGAGGTGTGGCCCACAGCCTGTGCTGTACGTCGGGAGGCTGGACAGGGAGTTCCTCCCAGAGTCCGACATCGTTCCCGAGTGCACGCTGCTCCTGCAGTTGTACGCCTGCAAGGAGCTGGGCTTTTCCACAGAGTTCACCGAGCTCACTGAGCCCCCGTTGAACAAGATGTTGAGACTGCCCTGACTGTCGGACAGCCCCCCGTTAGCCAGACGAGGGACAAGGTACTGCACCGAGCTCCTGTTCTTGGTCAGCACCGGCTTGAACGCTGTTGGTCTGATCAAGTTCTTCTCGATGTTCTGAAACACCAATAAACATTAATGACAAAACAAACAATCCCACAGATAGAGAGAGAAAAATAAGAGATCGGTCATTTCAACAATGTCGTTTATAAAGTTAAAAATCACACAACACCAGGTTATAGACCAACTAGCCCAGCTAACTTTCGGAGTGCTCCACAACCACCTGATGAAGGAGCAGTGCTCTGAAAGCTAGTGCTTCCAAATACACCTGTTGGACTATAACCTGGCGTCATGTGATTTTTAACTTTGTCCACCCCAGTCCAACACTGGCACCTCCACATCATGTCGCTTATAAAAGGGGTGGGTGATGGTTTGGTTTTATTGAAAGCAGGCTGAAGAGGCAATAACCCTTCACTGTTTAATAAACGGAAGGTATTGCTGGACCAACAGTTTCCTTGGCCTTACCATTTCTGGCTCCTGACCACCGGGGAAGCTGTAACCTTTTGTCAAATATGTTCCCAGGTCCCTTTAACTCCCCTCCACAGTCCTGTCCTGCATAGCCAAGTCAGTCACTCAGGGCCCTCTTGTGGGAGCAGTGGTCATGTCTGTACCCCTGGACCGGGAGGCCTGGGTTCAAGTCCCATCTGCTCCAGAGGCGTATAAAACATCACTGAACAGATTATGTAGAGTCCTACAGCACGCAAACAGATCCTTCAGTCCAACCCGCCCATCCCAACCATATCCTAAATTAACCTACTCCCATTTGCCAGCACTTGGCCTACATCCTTCTAAAGCAGGGGTGGGGAACCTGCGGCTTTAAGGCCATTGAGTGTGGCCTTTTGAATGAATCCAAGGTTTGCAGAACAAATCTTTTATTTTTTTATTAATATGTTTTTTCTCATCCTTTTTTATTTTTATTTTAATCTTAAAATGAATGTATTTAAAATACCAGAGAGTAAAGGAAAATTCAACGAAATAATCCTCACAGGCTGACCGCCACAATTAAAATACATAATTGAAGTTTCTTGGATGCGGCCTTATTAGATTACAACTAACATAATGCGGCCTTTCCAAAATGAAAAGGTTCTCCACCTCTGCTCCAACCCCTTTCTATTCATGTCCCCATCCAGATGCTTTTTAAATGTTGCAATTGTACCAGCCTCTACCACATCCTCTGGCAGTTCATTCCATACACGTACTACCCTCTGTGTGAAAAAGTTGCCCCTTAGGTCTCTTTTATATCTTTCCCCTTTCACCCAAAACCTATGCCTTCTAGTTCTGGACTCCCCCACCCAGGGAAAACACCTGTCTATTTATCCTATCTATGCCCCTCATGATTTTATAAACCTCTATAATTAGAAGTGGATTAGAAACATAAGTTAAAATAAAAAAAACACCAAACTCTCTGGCCAGGTAATAATCGAACATTCAGAGCTGGTCATGAGGATGTTTACTGGAGCTACAGGGGACTCCACACACTCTTTTATCGGGGAAACAGATCAAAACAAGACCTTCACAACCTGTGAGGAGAGGCTAGAACTTCAAATGGAAGTTGACGCAGTAGGTGGACATGTGACAAGTGAAATTCAATACAGAGAAAGGTGAGGTGATCCATTTTGACATGAAGAACATGGACAGCAATTATAAAAGAAAGGTTACGATCTATAAGGTGTATGGGAGCAAAGAGACCTGGATGCATAAGTTATTAAAGGTAGTAGGACAAGTGGACAGAGCAGTGAATAAAGCAGACAATATTTTAGACTTTAATAATGGAACATAGAGCGCAGGAGTAAGCAGCTTCTGTTAAACTTGTACCTGACCTCAGTTCGACCTCAGCAGGAATACTAAGAACAGCTCTAGGCAGTACACTTTGGAAAGATGTGAACACATTTCAGAGAGTGCAGAAGAGATTGATGAGAATGCTTCCAATGATGGAAAAATTCACTTTTGAGGATGGATTGGATAAGCTGTAACAGTTTACTCTAGAGAGGAGGAAGTTATGATGAGATTTGATAGAAGTTTTCAAAATCAGGAGGGATCTGGACAAAGAGGAGACGGAGAAATTGTCCCACTCTTTAGAGGATTGAGAACAGAGGGCACAGATTTGAATAAGTTCCAAAAGAAGCAAGTGTGAGATAAGAAAAAGATGTTCTCACACAGCGAGTGGTTAGAGTCAAGAGCACACAGCCTGGGAGTGTGGCAGAGGCAGGATGTGGGGGGAGAGAATGAGAAAGAGAGATAGAGAGGAACTGAGAGAGTGATAGGCAGACAGAGAGAAAGAGGTCAGAGTCGAAAAGTGTGGCACTGGAAAAGCACAGCAGGTCCAGCAGCATCCAAGGAAAAGGAGAGTTGATGTTTCGCAAAGAGATAGGGCAGAGAGAGAAAGAGACACAGAGAGAGAAACTGAGAGATGAAATAACAAAGAAAGAGACAGCGGTGAAAGAGACAGAGAGAGAAATCTTGATCCAATCACAGGTTTTTGCTGATGCTTATAAACCACTAGTGGAGCCTCATTCCCATAGTTTCAGATGCCATCTGAACTTGATTAAATTACTGTTGTTTATTCACTTTCACAGTTCCATACATAGTGCACTCTGGAGGAAATAAATAATTCAAAGCGAAGATTGCTTTTTCGGAACGTTAGAAAGCCCTCCAGGAACCAAAGTCGTGTTTGAAGCAGAGCTTTTTAAATGGAGCTGTTGCTGTTTGCTAATCACTGCACTCCACCCCCCCCCCCAACCAATGCTGACAAACTCGCACAGATCTTGTGAATGCACAGGGCCCAGTGTTATTACATCAAACCTTTCTGAGATTTGGCTGCCATTCTGATGGAGGTGTTAGCCTGTAGACAAGAAGTCTTAGCCCTGGCTATGGACTGCAGAAAGCACAGCCAAACACTTCCCCAGGATTTTGATGTCAGCTGTCTTGAGGGTGAGGGGGAGAGGGTTGTGTGGTGCAAGGACTATGATGCATCATAAATCATCACAGTGGGATGTGACAGGCTGAGATTACAGTCTGAAAAACCACATCAGGTGAAAAACTGCATCTTCATGCTGTGCACTGAGAGAGACAGTGACACTGTCCTTCATTGACTCAGACAATACACACACACAGGCTGGTGTACAGAGACCCAATGTACAGTAATGTAACAACATCCACACTAATCACCACATTAACGATTATGGTGGTTCGATTTCAAGATGATTACCATTTCATTATCAGGACATAATGAGTAGATACTTTATATTATGCATTAACTGGGTTTAATTCACGGAAACACTAAATACATGGAATTGTACATGATCAGCTGATACTTCTACATTAACATTGCATTCTCAATCATTAGAACTAGTTGCCCTGGATGATAGCATATAAGTCAACAGGTATTAACATGGCCCCCATTGTTTTGGCACCAAAATCTACACTTAGGCCTGTATTTTGGCACCACATCCACAAACGTCCACTCCCTCCACCACCGGCGCTCAGTAGCAGCAGTGTGTACTATCTACAGGACACACTACAGAAATTCACCAAAGATCCTCAGACAGCACCTTCCAAACCCATGACTACTTCCATCTAGAAGGACAAGGACAGCAGACAGATGGGAACACCACCCCCCTGCAAGTTCCCCTCCAAACCACTCACCACCCTGACTTGAAAATATATCGCCGTTCCTTCACTGTCACTGGGTCAGAATCCTGGAATTCCCTCCCTAAGGGCATTGTGGGTCTACCCACAGCACATGGACTGCAGCGTTTCAAGAAGGCAGCTTATCCCCACCTTCTCAAGGGGCAACTAGGGATGGGCAATAAATGCTGGGCCCAGCCAGTGACACCCACGTCCCATGAGAGAATTAAAGGTAATTGTTCTGCTGGATGAAGTGACCAGAGGACAATTTTCCAGTTGGAATGTATGTTCTAAGCTGGAGAAGCCACTATCTCAGTTGGGGCAGTACACCTTTGTCTGATTTCTGAAGTTGCTGACTGAAACATGACAACCAGAAATAGTTTGGAATGGCTGATTTTCCAGGTATAAGCCAGACAACAAAATATTAAACATGGTGGTAGCGTGAGTGTATACACTGCACCCTCAAATGTCACGGGCTTTATTAATATAGGTATAAGAATCAATATCATATGCTCCTGCTGAATTACACCCTGGCACCTTTTGCCTGTTCAAATATGGGACTTATACACTGCTTGATATCCCATTGCCAATATTAACTGACAGTGAATGTGGCTGGTTCAATGCTGGCTGTCTCCAAGAAAATGGGAGCTGCTTCCTGAGTACTAACTTACTGCTGCAATTGTCATCAAAATGGAAGGTTTGCAAACACTCAACAAAACATCAGAGCTACCAGTGAACATTACAGAGCTCCATGTGGCCCTCTCTCTCCTAATTGCTTTCCCATCTCGATCAATCAACAATCCTTTCTATTCCAAAGAAGGGTCATGCTGAACTTTAAACATTGCGTTGCTTCTCTCTCTGCAAATGCAACCATTCCTGTTAAGTTTCTCCAGCAATCTCTGAAGATAAAAGCAATGTATCTGAAAACCAAACAATAACTTCCTTCTTCTATATCTTCCCATCACCCCTTCACCCTGAGAGTACCACCAGTCATTTCCAGAAAGCACCCCGCCCCTCCCAACACTCTGATCATCCTGCTGTAGTCTGGAACCTATCTCTCCTTGTGATCCGTCATTTCCAAAATCTCATGGGCATTTCCCAGTGAGCTGTCTCAGAGATACCCAAAATCAGACAGAGGACCAAGGTGCTGTATTGGGTGTGCCTCAGGATTAACCCTTCCATGCAAGGATCATTCCCTGTGCCCGGTTCCTGCTAGACTTGAGCAAGCTGTTAACTTTTATCAGCCCCCTGAATGAGCATGGGTATTTGTGTAGAACAGCTGAAAAATAACATGGTGGGTATACCTAACCTACATTGATTTACAGAAAGTCTGCCTTCTTGAACTCCTGCAGTACATGTTGACCCACAATGCCCTTAGGGAGGGAATTCCGGATTCTGACACAGTGACAGTGAAGGAACGGTGATATATTCCCTAACCAGGATGGTGAGTGGCTTGGAGGGGAATTTGCAGGGGGATGGTGTTCTCATGTATCTGCTGCCCTTGCCCTGCTTGATGGAAGTGGTTGTGGGTTTGGAAGGTGCTGTCTTGGTGAGTTTTGATAATACACACTGCTGCTAGTGAGTGTTGGTGGTGGAGGGAGTGAGTGCTTGTGAATGTGGTGCCAATCCAATGGGCTGCTTTGTTCTGGAAGGTAGTAGACAAGCAGGAGGCTGGAAGAACACATCAAGCCAGGCAGCATAAGGAGGTGGAGAAGTTGATGTTTCTGGTGTAACCCTTCTTCAGGACTGGGGGGTGGGTGTAGGGGGAGCTGCAGATAAAGGGGGTGGCGGGTGCAGGGTGGTGAAGTGGGATAGCTGAAGACAGGTAGAGGGTACAACCTGGTTGGTCAATGGGAGGAATGAATCTGCTTGGTGGCAGGGAGCAGTGGAAGGGATGGGGAAGGGGCTGGGAAGGGAGTCGGTGGACGGAAAGAGAGGTTATTTGAAATTGGAGAACTCAGTGTTGAGTCCTACGGGCTATAGGCTGCCCAGGCGGAAGGTGAGGTGTTATTCCTCAATTTGCAGTTTGGTTCATTGTGACAATGGAGGAGGCCAAGCATGGTCATGTCGGAGAGGGAGTGGGAAGGGGAACTAAAATGGTGGTGACTGGGGGGTCCGGTCGGCCCCTGTCGGCCTGACTGCGATGCTCGGTGAACCGTTCCCTCAGTTTACATTTGGTCTCCCCGATGTAGAGAAGACCACATCGAGAGCACCTGATGCAGTAAACGAGGTTGGAGGAGAGGCAGGTGAACCTGGAACGACTGTTTGGGGCCCTGGATGGAGGTGAGGGGGGTGGTGTACCAGCAGGTTTTACATCATTTCCGGTTGGAGGGGAAGGTACCTAGGGGGCTTGGATGGTGTGGGATGTTAGTGCAAAGAGTGGCGTGAACCAAGGACTGTCGAAGGGAACGGTCCTTGCGGAAGGCAGAGAGGAGTGGTGAGGAGAAGATGTTCTTGGTGGTGGGGTCTAGCTGGAGTTATGGAAGTATTTAAGAATGATGTGTTGGATGTAGAGACTGGTGGGGTGGTAGGTGAGGACAAGGGGGACTCTGTCTTTATTGTGTTTGGGAGGGGGGTTTAGAGCAGTGGAACAGGAATGGGGGTAGTGAAATGGAGAGCTGCTTGGTTGATAGAGGGAGGAAAAGCACGTTGTTCAAAATAGGTGGATATCTGGGATGCTTGGGAGTGGAATGTCTCCTTGTCCAAGCAGATGCAGTGGAGGTGAAGGAATTGGGAGAACGGGATGGAGTTCTTGCAGGATACTGCAAGGGAGGAGGTGTAGTCCTGGTAGTTATGGGAGTCTGTGGGTTTGTAGTAAATATCCGTCTGGACGCGGTCCTGGATGGTGTCAAGCTTCTTGAGTGTTGTTGAAGATGCACTTATCCAGGCAACTGGGGAGGATTCCATCGTGTCAATAATTCTTTTCTAAATCCAAGTTATCTTCCTCAAAGGGTAAGAGGTTGAAGCTCTACATTACTCCTGTCCTCCAACACTCTAAATTTCTTCGGGCTCCTCCAATTCCGGCCACCTTGCACTGCCCCCAATTCCACTGCTTCACCATTGAGCTGCCTGGACCCTAATGTCTGGAATTACACATCTAAATCTCTCCACACCCTCCTTACATCTTTAAACTGTTTGACTATGTGACCAGGTGCCTGTTCCAATTTACTCTTGTGAAGCTCAAGATCACCAGTGTGCTTGCCCACATTCCTGTGAAGTGGTTTGGAGTTCTTTTGCTGCATTAAAAGGTGCTTTATAAATGCAGGTCATTGTTGGAGAGTGTGCTCCTGATGTGCCAGTTACATGGTCCACCACATGACCAATCAATCATTCATTAAAACAGTGAACAAAAAGGGGCATTCATCGAAAGAACTCACTGCCTTAAGATGTTCCCCAACATGACTGTCAGACAATTAAGTACATTTCAGAATGTCGACACCATTGTAAAAACAGTTTGCACACAGATGGAACTTGTGCACAGAAAGCTCTCATAAACTAGACCTGAGTTTATTTTTCATTTAACAGAAAAAGCGAATGGGGAGTGAAAATGAGCAGATAATTTTAAACCCAGCTCAGCTGGAAGCCATCGGTTAAATCAGAAGCAGTAGGTGATGAGATGCCAATGTATTAGCCAGAATGGACTGGGACACCCATTCCCCCTCCTCACCCCCACCACAGCATCACAACGCTGTTAGATTTGCTCTCCTCAATTGTTAAGTTGCAGTGCTGGGTAACTTCAAGGAAACATCGAGTAACTCTTGGATTTGGTTTTTTGAGAAGTCTGCATCATCTGTGGCTAAACAAACAAGGGTCAAAAAGTGTGGCACTGGAAAAGCACAGCAGGTCAGGCAGCATCCAAGGGACAGGAGAATCAACGCTTCAGACAGAAGCCTGATGAAGTACTAATACCCGAAATATCGACTTTCCTGCTCCTCGGATGCTGCCTGACCTGCTGTGCTTTTCCAGCGCCACACTTTTCGACATGGACTCTCCAGCATCTGCACTCCTCACTTTCTCCGAAACAGTGAAATGACAGATCACGTTAAACTGCAACAAATGCCATGTGAATCCACAAAGTTTAGCAATGGGCCTGAGGATTGGGGCAGGTTTTAAGAAGCAGCAAAGAATGTCTACAAAGATAATAAGGAGGTGGAAAGCAGGGGGTGTGCATAACTGGAGTACTGTTTGCAATTTGGATTTCCTTGTTTGAATACAATTTCATTAGAAACAGTTTGGAGAAGATTCACTCAACTCATTCCTGGGATGAAAGAGCAGCTTTATGAAGGTGAACATGCCAGGCTGAAACATGGTGGGGTTTGGAAGAAACTTCATTAAATCACTCACGATCTTGAGGGGGGTGGACAGAGCAGACACCAGGGTGTACTTCCATTTGTAGGGAGACTAAAACAAAAGAACTTTTAAGGCAAAAATGAAGAGAGCTGATTTCTCTCGAAAGGCGGTTAGACTGTGGTATTCTCTTCCCTGGACGGTAGTGGATGTGGGCAGCTC
Source organism: Chiloscyllium plagiosum (assembly GCF_004010195.1). Taxonomy (NCBI): domain Eukaryota; kingdom Metazoa; phylum Chordata; class Chondrichthyes; order Orectolobiformes; family Hemiscylliidae; genus Chiloscyllium; species Chiloscyllium plagiosum. Next base: position 53,307,888 of record NC_057731.1, on the reverse strand, counting down.
TTTAGATCAATGCAAGGTGAGTCTGATAGGTTTTTAACAAAATAACGTCATAGCCACCATCATCACAGAACACTGTAGGCTGCTCTCTCATCACAGAGAGGCACAAAGAGAGAGAGAGAGAGAGCCAGAGAGAGACAGATACACACAGAGAGAGAGAGAGAGACAGGGAGAGAGAGACAAAGAGAGAGACAGAGAGAGAGAGAGAGACAGAGAGAGATAGAGAGATAGAGAGAGACAGATACACAGAGAGAGAGAGACGCGGGGGGTGGGGGGGGGGGGGAGATTATCGGTTTGATGTGACTAACCCCTGGCATCTCTTGGTGAAGTTGTGCCGAGCCTCTCCAAAGGTTTTCCCTGAGCAGGGCTTCCCCGGCTCGACGTTCCTCCTCAACCAGCGCACGCCAGCTTCCCGCTCTCCCTCTCCCTCTCTCCCTCGCTCCCTCCCTCCGTCCCCGGACACTCCGAATCCTGTCAGACTGTCACGGTGACCCAGTCTCCCCTGTGATACCGCTCCCCCCCCTCACCGGGAACATCTCCCGGCATCCTCACCGCCAGCCGGAGCAGCGTCTTGGCCTTCCCAGGATCCCAGCACCAGATCGCCCAGATCCCCCGCCCGGCCATCTCAGAGCGTCGGTGCTGACACTGTCCACCTCAGAGAGGGTGGGCACGGCGGTGTCCGAGAGCAGGATCACACACCTCCCTCCGTCTCTCACCCTCCGTCTCGCTGTGTCTTCTGTCTCTCTCTCTCTGTCTCTCTCTCTCTCTCTCTCTCTCTCTGTCTCTCTCTCTCACTGTCTCTGTCTCTCTCTGTCTCTCTCTCTCTGTCCAGAGAGAGAGTCAGAGCGAGACAGAGACAGAGAGAGAGAGAGAGAGCTGGTGGTGGGTTTAACCCAAGGGTCTCCACATCTCAGGTGTGGGGCAAAACTGAGAAAGTGGAGCTGAGACCACCCAGCCAGGACATTATTGAATGGTTAAGCAGGCTTGAAGGGCCGAATGGTTTCCTATTGCTCTAAAGTCCCATGAAGTCCTAACAGCATTTAAGATGTGTCGGAGGTACTATGCTACAATCGTAGCACTCTTACTAGGCCTATCCTTCCAGACCCCGGGTCCCAAAGTTCAAATGAATGCATTCACCTTCCAAACAATTGTGTGAAGGCAGTCAGCCTCAATTATTTCATTCCATTTCTCACAAACTAGGAGCAGGAGGAGGCCATTCAGCCCCCTGCACCTGATCTGCCATCCAAAATGGTCATCCAACTCTGTAAGCTGTTCCCTCTTTCTCCCCCATACTCTTTGATCCCTTTAAGAACTATATCTAAGTCCTTCTTGAAAACATTCAGTGTTTTGGCCTGAAACGCGTTCTGTGGCAGAGAATTCCACAGGCCGCCCACTCGCTGGGGAAAGACATTTCTCCTTTTAAGCAATATTTGTAAGTTTAGAAATGTCTTGTTTAAAGTATACTAGGTAAGGATGGCGGATTTCCTTCTCTGAGTTTTATGATGATGGTTACAAGGTCACAATTAGGACTGATTTTAAATTCCAGACTTCAATTCACATTTAACCACCAGCCAAAATGGATTTCTGAATTCACGTCCTCCAGTGCACTAAGCTGGTATTCGGGATTACCCATCGAGTGCCAAAACCACTCCCCCAACCAAGTCCCTGTAATAATCTGAGTAATGGTGAGAGGAGGGCGGATTGTAAATTTACTCAACTAATATACTCGGAATTAAAAGGTGCTTAATCTCAGTAGATAATGATAAATGTAGCAGATTGATTGAAAACCCATTCATTAACTTGGGGACGGAAACCTGCCGTCCTTACTCGGTCTGACCTACACCATGACTCCTGACCCACAGCTCTCTGCAATTTCCGAGCAAACCCCATACGGCAAGAGGTGTCTTACCATGAGACAATTCAAAGTGGGAAATAAACTAGAAAAGAAGATCTACTAGGGTACTACCTGGGCTGGAAGGTTTGAGTTATAGGGAGAGTTGCATAGACTGGGGCTCCTTTCCCTGGAGGGTAGGAAACTGAAGGCTGACCTTATAGAGTCATAGGGATGTACAGCACGGAAACAGACCCTTCGGTCCAATGCCAACCAGGTATCCCAACCCAACCTAGCCCCACCTGCCAGTACCCACCCCATATCCCTCCAAGATCTATAAAATCATGAGAAGCATATGTAAGGTAGACAGCCAACAGCTTTTCCCCAGGGTAGGGTAGTCTAAAACTATAGGTTTAAGGTGAGAACGAAGATGTACAAAACGGGTCCAGAGGGGCAATTTTTTCACACAGAGGGTGGCGAGTGTGTGGAATGGGCTGCTGGAGGGAGTGGTGGAGGCAAATACAATTTTGTCCTTTAAGAAACATTTAGACAGGGACATGGATGGGATAGGTGTGGAGGGATAAGGACCATATGCAGGCAAATGGGACTAAGTTAATGGTGAAAACTGGGTGGCATGGACGAGTTGGACCGAAGGGCCTGTTTCCATGCTGTAGGCCTCCCTGACTCTCTATGCTTGCTTTGCCAGCTGCTAACAGACAAAACAAAATAAAATCATTTCCTCTTTTGTATTCCATCCTGGGAAAAGTGTGCAGCAGCATTGAGTGTACAAGGACCCTGGACTCTTTCTGAACAACTGTTACACAACAAGAGCATGCCCTGTATAAAACCCAGCACCTTTCTCCGAACAACTTTATCCTGTCAGCAGAACACTAGAAACAGTGGAGGTCCTTGTCCATTCTCCAATCTCCCTCTGAACCAGTTTTTAAAATTGTCTCGACCTTACTAAGAATGTGTGTGGAAGACGGGTCATTGTTAAACTGGAATCTAGAACGTGCAAATGATTTGGCCCCAACTAAAGTCTGCTCCTAATGCTCCCTCTGAAGCCATCCCATTAGCAGATCCTTCTATTTGACTCTCTATCATATCCTTCATTACCTCAATGCCACTGACACCAATTCATTAAATCCGTACAGCATGGAACCAGGCCATTCAGCCCATCGAGTCCACACCGATCCTCCTAAGGACATCCCACCCAGATTCATGCCCCCTGCCCTAACCCTATGCAACCCGGCATTTCTCATGGCCAATTCACCCTGACCTGCACATCTTTATTGCTCCGGAGGAAACCCAAGCAGACACGGGGAGAATGTGCAAACTCCACACAGATAGTCGCCCGAGGTGGGAATCGAACCCAGATCCCTGGCGCTGTGAGGCAGCAGTGCTAACCACTGAGCCACCGTGCCAGCCTCGAAAAAATACATTGAGCAATCAAAACAAATCTGAGAGAAGAGATTCCTCCTGAATTTGGTATTGGATGTAAGAGGTTATCTTATCTTGGTGACTTTTAGTCTTACTCTCCTTACAGTGATCAATCTCTACACCCACCCTAAAAAAAAACACTCTTAATGTTTTAAAGACTTCTCTGAAGTTTCCCCCCCCCCACCCCCAGTCTTTCCTGAAGAGTTCTTGGTTGTGGTCATGTTCTTGTGAATCTTTTCTGTACCTTCTCCAGTGCCTTCACATCCTGCTTATGAAATGGGGCACTGGATCCACACACACTGCACTGACTAGGAGAAACTGAGGGCTGCAGATGCTGGAAAGTTAGAGTCAAAAAGTGTGGCGCTGGAAAAGCACAAATAGATTCAACACACAGTAGGTTAACTATTTGTGCAGTATTGAGAGTGTGTTTTTGGAAAAGGTCAGGCAGCATCCCAGGAGCAGGAGAATCGACATTTCGGGCATAATCCCTTCATGAGGTTGATTGGTTGTCATCAGAATTCTTGAAGAAAGGCTTATGCCTGAAACATCGATCCTCCTACTCCTTGGATGTTGCCTGACCTGCTGTGCTTTTCCAGCACCATATTTTTCAACATTACTCTGTGCGGGGTGGACATTTGTGAACAAACCATTCAGAGGTGCTTTTAAAATTGCTTTGTGCATTTTATTAAATGCACATGTTTAATCCACTGAGAACAAATAGATTCAACACACAGTAGGTTAACTATTTGTGCAGTATTGAGAGTGTGTTATTGGAAAAGGTCAGGCAGCATCCCAGGAGCAGGAAAATCGATGTTTCAGGCATACGAAATTCCAGATGAAGGGCTCTGGCTTGAAACATCAATTCTCCTGCTCCTCGGATGCTGCCTGACCTGTGCTTTTCCAGCAACACAGTCTCAACTCTGATCTCCAGCATCTGCAGACCTCAGAGTCTCCTATTTGTGTTGTATGATTAGCCTGGGATGTAATTAATTCAAAGCAATTATGTTCTGCAGCAGGACCAGGGGACTGAGCCGATGATCAACAATGATCATATTGAATTGCAGGACAGACTCGAAGGGCTGAATGGCCTACTCTTGCTCCTCTTTTCTACGTTTCCCCAGGAGCTTGTCTGCTAATCTACAACAGGAGGGGCAAGAGGCTGGAAGAACACAGCAAGCCAGGCAGCATCAGGAGGTGGAGAAGCCAACGTTTCAGGTATAATCCTTCTTCAGGACTGATCTATAAGAGGAGGGCACACTGTTGTGATGATGTGACAACACAACTCACATGGTATGTCAGTAGGCCATCACATTGCCCATGAAAAGGTGCCAATCGTGACTCACCTTCTCGAGTTTGCCTGAGACTGGAATTATTTTTGGAGGGGGCCCTTGGATATTTCCATTGGTCGACCTGGCTTCGTGGAAATCTTCAGGATTGCTGCAAGGGCTGCTGGGCGATTCTGTCATGCTCCAGACTCCATTGCGATGGTCTTCGGTTAAGTAAGCATAAGTCCCACTTTTTCCAACTGCTGAACATTGCCTCTTGGAAGCTACTCCACCAATACAGTCCTGAGAGTAGCCATTTTTGAGGTGCCCATCCTGTTGCCTGAAAATGTTCGGCATTTGGCCGGTCTTGCGACATTTGCTATTGTACTCTGTAGCCTTGCAGTGCTTGTCATGATAGTTGCGCCCTGATACGAGACTGCCAACACTTCCCATGGTGCTCTGCAAGATCGGCGATGCTGCAGATGTTTGCAGTTTGTGCTCACTCTCAGGATTCTGATGCTCAGAAGCTATGGGCATTGCCTGAATCATTGCCATGGCGATGAATTGTCACAATGTCCGCAGTATTTGGGCTCCCTGGCAATCAGATAAGACAAAGACAAAAACAATTAGTGAAATGCAATGCTGGAAAAAATAGACATTTCAACATTTACATTCACAGGAAAAGTATCTCCAAGAGATCACGCTGCGTGATGCACTAGCACATTGCAATTTTACCACTTCAATCCAATCCAAAACATCGAACAGTGGAGCAGGAATAGGCCATCCAGCCCTTTCAGCCTGCTGCACCATTCAATATAGTCACGGCTGAACAGTGCCCTGTTCCCACTTTCTCCCCACACTCTTCGATCCCTTTAGCACTGAGAACTAGATCTATCCTTCTTGAAAACATTCAATGCTTTGGGCTCAATTGCTTTCAGTGGCCAAAAATTCCACAGGCTCCCCATTCTCTGGGTGAAGACATTTCTCCTCATCTCAGTCCTCAATGGTTTACTCTGTATCTTGAGGCACTGGGCCTTGGTTCTGAATCCCTGGTCATTGAGAATATCCTCCCTGCATTTACTCTGGTCAACCCTGTTAGAATTGTTTGGGTTTCGTCCAAGTTGGTCCAATCATTATTGGGATTAATTTCCCACAGATTGTGAAAAGGGGGTGAAGGAAAATGAGTTAATTCAAATTTGCTGTTTAATCACTCTTGTTGGAAAACATGCTTATCGAATGAAAATAGGACAGCACTGAACGATTTCTTAATTGTCACCACCTCACAGAGAACAGGGTAGGATGGCAATTCATGTCAACAAATTGGACCAATTAATTCAACCAATCACAAGAGTGGCTGGAACAGGTTATTACAAACTGCTGTTGAGGCAGCAACGTATCTCTTCACTTGTGAGTCTGAGGCAGAATAGAACAAGCTGTGTTCCATAAGTCGCTGTTCTATACCTGACCTGGAGTACTCAAAGTTGAGAAGTAGTTCATTTCTGAGTGCTGACATCTGTGACCTCCACAGACATAAGAAGAGACCAGAAAGAGCATGCTTTCAAAAAAAAACCAAAATACTTTACAGCTAGAGATAGACGTTGGCTAGGAAACATATCCACTTGAAGATGGCAGGTAGTGACATCACACACATGAATGATGCAATCAAATTACACTGTCTATTGTGTGATGCTGGCATTTTTCACAACTCATCAATGACATGTCACGATGACAGAAGGCTGAGGCACCCTTTAGTAACTGTCTGTGCATTGATATAGTTTGAAACTGTATCTGAAGCTTTCTGGTAATGTTCTTTGTTCTTCCTCCTTTAACAATCACCATGGCAACGGATGGGAAATAACAGGACTGCGTAATTAACTGAAGACTATTGGTGAGGAGCTGGTGTAGTTGTAATGTCACTGGATTAGTGATCCAAAACTACTGTTCTTTAGTTTCATTCATTTACAAAGTGTGGGTGTTGCTGGCTAAGCCAGCAGTTCCTGCCCATCCCTAATGGCAGGTAAGAGTCAACGACATCTGATTCACTAATGTCCTTCAGTGAAGGAAATCTGCTGTCCTTACCTGGTTTGGCCCATATGTGACTCCTGACCCACGGGATAGACTCTCAACTGTCTCTGGGCAACAACAGTTGCTCATCCAGTGACACCCATATCTCATAGCAACAGGGAGGAACATTTCACCCCATTAATTCCACCATCTGAATGTCACTGCACCTCAGGGTGAAAGAATCAGGAGATTGCTGCTGAATGTATTAACAATTAGCATGAACACAGAACAGACTAAATCTGGACTACATCTCCAGCCCTGACCTCCAATCAAAGACACACAAGTCACAGAAGAAATCAATTTTTCTGGTCAGCATTTCAGTGTTTGGTTTTTCAAAGATGTCTTCAAACAACATCTTGTTTTCTTCCTTTTCAAGTTTATGACTGCATCCAATGGCAGTAATTAGAATAAAATCCCTTTGATGTACCTACTACCATTTATATATTAAGTTCTATATTTGTACAGTAATCTATTCACGTGTATTATTCAGTGAAAGTGCAACATTTAACTGACAAATTATAAAAACTTTCTGGTTGACAACATAAATTTGTAAGCAGTAAAGGAATCAAGGGTTGGGGGGAAAAGGCAGGAAGGTGGAGGTGAGGATGATCAGATCAGCCATGATCTCATTGAATGGCACAGCAGACACAATGGGCTGAATGGCCCACTTCTGCTCCTACATTATATGACCTTATCGCCTTATGGTCTAATATTGCCCATGGATATCTTATACAAGACAGGGGCAGCACGGTGGCTCAGTGGTTAGCACTGCTGCCTCACAGCGCCAGAGACCCGGGTTCAATTCCAGCCTCAGACGACCGTCTGTGTGGAGCTTGCACATTCTCCCCGTGTCTGTGTGGGTTTCCTCCGGGTGCTCCGGTTTCCTCCCACAGTCCAAAGATGTGCAGGTCAGGTGAATTGGCCATGCTAAATTGCCCATAGCGTTAGGTGCATTTGTCAGGGGTAAATATAGGATCAGGGTGGGTTACTCTTCGGAGGGTCGGTGTGGATTTGTTGGGCTGAAAGGCCTGCTTCCATACTGTAGGGAATCTCATCAAAGCTATGTATGCTTTGTCATTCTGGGCATGTCTGAGAGGTCGCTGCTAAGGTCATCATTTATTGACTAACCCTTACTGTGAAGCTTGTGGTATACGCTGACCTCTAGAACGACTGCAGTCCATGTGGTGAAGGTAATGCTGGTGGACCCTGGCTTCCACATTAAAGTGATCACACTACAAAGTATACGAGCAGAATTAGCCCATCACGTCTACTTAATCATTCAATCATGACTGATATATTTGTCAACCCCATTCCCATCCTTCTTCCCATAACCCTTGATCCCCTTACCAAACAAGAACCTCTCTATCTCTTCTTAAATACACTCAATGACTTGGTCTCCACAGCCCACGAGTTCCATAGATTCCTCACCCTCTGGTTGAAGAAATTCCTCTTCATCTCCGTTCTAAAGAGTTGTCCCTTCATTCTGAGGCTGTGTCCTTCAGTCCAAGTCTGTCCTATTAATGGAAACACCTTCTCCTCGCCCACTCTATCTAGGCCACTCAGTATTCTGTAAGTTTCAAACAGATCCCCGCCCCCATCCTCCTAAACTCCATTGAGTACAGACCCAGAATCCTCAACCACTCCACATATGACAAGCCTTTCCTACCCAGGATCATTCTTGTCAACCTTCTTTGGATCCTCTCCAATGCCAGCACATCCTTCCTTAGATATGGGGTTCAAAACTATTCACAATATTCCAAATGTTGTCTGACCAAAATCTTATACATTCTCAGCAGTACATCCCTGCTCTTGTACTCTAGCCCTCTTGAAATGAATGTAACATTGCATTTTCCTTCCTAACTGAACCTATGTACTAATCTTAAAAGGATCCTGAACTGTGACTCCCAGGTCCCTTTGTGCTTCATAGTTCCAAAGCCTTTCCCCGTTTAGAAAATTGTCTACGCTTCTACTCTTCAGATCAAAGTGCATAACCTCAGTTTCCCACACTGTACTCCATCTGCCAGTTCTTTGTTCATTCTTCTAGCCTTTCCTTCCGCAGCCTCCCTGCTTCCTCAACACTACCTGTCCCTCCACCTATCTTTGTGTCATCTGCAAAGTTAGCAACTATGCCCGAAGTTCCTTCGTCCAGATCGTTAATATGTAACATGAACAGTTGTGGTCCCAATACTGATCCCCATGGAACACCACTAGTCACCGGCTGCCATCCTGAAAAAGACCCATTTATACCCACTATCTGCCTTCTGCCAGTCAGCCAATCCTCTGTCTATGCCAGTACCTTGCCCCTAACACCATGGACTCTTATTGAGCAGCGTCCTGTGTGCCACCTTGTCAAAAGCTTTCCGGAAATCCAAATAGATCTTATCCACTTGCTCTCCTTTGTCTAACTTGCTCTTTACCTCCTCAAAAAATTCTAACAGATTTGTCAGGCATGACCTCCCCTTGATGAACCCTTGCTGGCTCTGCCCTATTTTACCAGGCACTTCCAAGTATTCTGTAATCTCATCTTTAATAATGGACTCTAAAATCTTACCAATGGCTGAGGTTAGGCTAACCAGCCTATAGTTTCCCATCTTTTGCCTCTCTCACTTTTAAACAAAGGTGTTCATTAGCCATTTTCCAGTCCTCTGGGTCACTCCTTGACTCCAGTGATTCCTGAAAGATTTCCATCAATGCTTCTACAATCTTCTCAGCTATCTCCTTCAGAGCCCTATGGCGCAATCCATCTAGTCTGGCTGATTTATCCATCTTCAGACCTTTTGGCTTGCCCTGCAGGTTCTCGTTAGTGATAGCTACTACACTTACCTATGGCTCCTGACTCTCGAAGTTCTGGTATGCTGCTGGCATCTTCCATTAGGAAGACTGATGCAAAGTAACTGCTTAGTTCCTCCACCATTTCTTTGTTCCCCATTCCTTCTTCTCCAGCCTTATTTTCCAGCAGTCTAATGTTCACTTTTGCCTCTCTCCTACATCTAAAAAGACTCTTGCAATCTTAGATTCCCTACAGTGTGGAAACAGGCCCTTCAGCCCAACAGGTCCACACCGACCCTCCGAAGAGCAATCCACCCAGACCCATTCCCCGACACCTAACACTATGGGCAATTTAGCATGGCCAATTCACCTAACCTACACATCTTTGGACTGTGGGAGGAAACCGGAGCACACAGAGGAAACCCACGCAGACACGGGGAGAATGTGCAAACTCCACACAGGCAGTTGCCTGAGGCGGGAATTGAACCCGGGTCCCTGACGCTGTGAGGCAGCAGTGCTAACCACTGTGCCACTGTGCCACTTCTCTGATATTTTTAGCTAGCTTACTCTCATGTTTCATCTCCTTTCACCACTCATTGCTTTTTTAGTTATCCTTTCCTGGTTTTTAAAATCTTCCCAATCATCTAGGCTTCCATTAATCTTCACCACATTGTATACTTTTCCTTTTGCATTTATGCTGTCCCTGACTCCCATGGACAGCCAAAGCTGCTTCAGCCTCCCCTTTGTATGATTCTTCTTCCTTGAGATGAAGTTCTGCTGTGCTTCCCGAATTACTCCCAGAAACCTCTGCCATTGCTGCCCCAGCATCCTCCTGGCTCGGCTCCCCTTCCAATCAACTCTGGCCAGTTCATACTCTCATGTCTTTGTACAAGTTGTTCTTTTATAACGCGTGTTTTGTCAATGTGAATTCACTATAACGTGATTGACAAATTGGGGACACTGTTTCTAAAGTGCAAACTTTTAAAGCGTGTGTTGGCTGTAACGCAATTACATCACCAACACTTTAAACGCTGTCTCTAAAGCCCAATGTTTATATAACGTGGGTTATACAAGAACACAACCTTCGCATTATCAAAGAACTGACTATTGTTACCTTAGCTCAACTGTAACACCATTTACATCTGATTCCAGATTCGCCCTCTCAAACTGCAGGGTGAATCCTATCATATTATGGTCTCTGTCCCTGGGGTTCCTTCACATTAAGCTCCTTCATCAAGTCTACTTCACTACACACCACCAAATCCAGAATTGCCTGTTTCTTAGTGGGATCCACTACAAGCTGCTCCAAACAAAACCATCTCATAGACATTCCACAAATTCCTTGAGATCCGCCACCAACCTGATTTTCCCAGTCCACCTGCATATCAAAGTCCCCAATGACTACTGTCATAGTTCCTTTCTTATAATCCTATTCTATCTCCTGATTTAATTTCTTTCCCACATCCTGACAACTGTTAGGGGGCCTGTACCTAACTCCCGTCAGATTAAGCTGGTTGAGGGGTCTGACCAAACCATTACAATAATCTAAGGGACAGCAAGATAAGAATCAATTCCTAATTCCCACAGACTGGTTTTCCAAAACAGAACTTGTCAGACCAATCACACATCTGATGAAATTCCAATTGCAATGCCTGTGCGCCGACCATAGACAAATCCGTCAGTGGATGGGAAAACGTTGGTACCACCATCGCTCTCACAAGGTGGACAGTGGACAAAGCTTTCTGTCACTGGCTCACTTTCAGAGGATTGACCCACAAATCTCAAAACTGCAAAGTTACACAGTTTAACATGTAAATCCCAGGAAAGTGTTATCAAACTAGGACGCGGGGTGCACTGATCCACAAGATCATGGCTGCTACATCCACAGGGTCATTGAACAGGGAGAGAGAGAGATACATTTAAAAAACAATAATGTGAAGAATGGGAAGGAGTTAGGATTTAACAAACAGATTATCCAGCCGAGTACACTCAATGGGTAAACAACGTGTTGTTGAAAGTTCCTTGAGCATTGTTCAACAGACAGCACCAGCTCATATTATATATCAGCAGATAAGAAAGTTAAGGAGGAGATTAGTGTCTAGATATTTAACTCAGAGAAGAATTGGCAGTTGAAAGCCAAAACAATGTGATTATTTGAACTATCTGAGGAATAACTGAGTAAGGAGATGATAAGGTCTATCAGACATATAGGAGAAACTTCGGCCTGTCTTTCTCAAAGGCCTGGGACTGGGGTTACATGATAGCCTGGTGGCTGGGGCCTGAGGGCCCATAGCACTCGGGACGGGGTTAGTGGTGGGTGGGAAGAATTGGGGGGGGGGGTATGGGAAATGTGCTCATAGGGAGGGCGGAGGCTATCTCAGGAACAGCATCACGGCCCATGATCCCCCACCCCGGCTCAGTCTTCACCAACAGCCCTGAAGTAGCTAACCACCCAACAGTGACTGGAAACCACTACATTAACTTTCACAAGTCAAAGAAGAAGAAAAGGACTGCAAATATATAGTGACTCTGTCAACCTCAGGATGTCCAAAGCACATTATAACTCACGAAGCACTTGTGGTTGAAGTATTGGCACCATCTGGGTGGACAACGTACAAACAAACCAGGAGCAGGCCATTCGGCCCCTTTGAGCCTGCTCTACCTTTTAACAAGATCGTGGCTGACCTGATTGTAACCTCCAGTCCCCAGTCCCATCTGGGCCCACTACCCTTTGCTGAACCAGAATCTATCTATCTCTGCCGTGAAGCAGAACACAGCCCCAGAAACAGCCTTGTGATGAAGAAGAATTCAATTATTTAAAAAACGTTCAGAAATTTTTTATTGTTTCCTTGATTTTTCTGCAGGACTGCCCATAGTAAGGCCATGGAGAGTAATCTCTAATCCAAGCAGATTAGGGAACAACCCTGGAGGGTGTGTTTGAATAACTTTTGGCTCTATTAGAGAAGTCATTCAGAAAAGGCAAGGGTTCCTGAATTTAACTCAGACCTTCATCTAACCTAACGTTGAAAGGGGAGCGTGTTATTTTCACAAGCAAAGGGTGCAACAAAGCAAAAAATGACATTACATTCCCTATAACATCTAGTACCAAAACCACATCACTTCCAAAGCAGGATTTCAATTGGATTGATGCTAATGTTTGGAATTGCTTGTGGATAAAACTCTCGGGATAAAGTACTCCCACAATGTGCTCCATCAGGATGCCTCACCTCTTTGACAGAAAACACTGCCAATCGATTAACATATCGATCTTTTCCTTCTAATTCCCACTTTTTCGAAATTAAATCAAAAACAATGGCCTGGGATGAAGCAGTTTGATGGTGGTAACATTGCTTCATTCACTTGTTCAATCCCTCTTGCTGCATGGAACAGCCTCTGGTGTTAATCCCAGGAAATTGGTGTCTATTTGTTGTGGTCGGGATGCCTAGACAGACTCCTCAGTTCCTGTTGTATCGGTTGTTGGAGGGATTGAATTGTGCTCAATCGTCCATGATAAATCAAATGCCTGGACGAGAACAGGCCTGATTCCCCATGAATTTATTTGGATGGAAAATAGGCACAAGTTCCATTCCTGGACTCCCCACTGTCCAAACAAGCTCAGCTGCAGATAAAGAAAAACGTCACTGTCTTCTCATTGGGATACAACACACAGAGATTTGTTAATACATTATTTGTTGACTTGAACCTCATCAACAAAGCGATGATTATAAGTACGCTGCTCTAATTTTAAGACTTCCCTCTTCCTTGCCTGGCAAATTACTAAGCAAGAATCCAGAGCTCCTGACTTTCCTTTGTTGAACAATGATGCCTCTCACCCATGCCTCATCAGAATGACGAGATGAATCATTTCATTACGCAGATAAGACTTTTCAAAATAACTGGTTTGTTGCAGCTACAGATAATACACTACAATCCAAAAGTCATGTTTACAAAGTGTTTTGAAATTGCTTCATCAAGGGAAGATTGTTCTTAAGGCAAAAGTTGTCTCTGCCAAAGACAAGCTGCAACCCTTAGACTCGGCTCAGAATCTCATTATAACTATTAGGCAATCTCATCTGAGGCAGTCTGACAAGCTAGTCACAAGAAAACACAGAATAAACAACATGCAACTGTCTCATCACTGTAGTCCCCACATCCCGGCCCCATACGCGCACACACACACAGATATGCACAAACACGTATAATGGCTCTCTCGCACACAGACACTATTGCATGCACGCACATGCACACACACACACATATACTGGCTCTCCAGCACACAGACACACACACAGACCCTATTGCATACACACACTCTCTCTCACACACACACACACATATTGGCTCTCTAGCACCAAGACCCTACTGCGTGTGTGCACACACAAACACAAACTCACATACAGTAACTCGCTAGCACACAGATCCTATCGCGTGCACACACATGCACTCCTACAGACACACACACTTGCACCCTCTCACAGACTTAGACCCCTTTACACTCACACACATGTATACACTCTCTCTCACAGACACTCACAATCCCCTACCCCAGACACACACACACACAGACAAAAACCCACATGCACATATATACTTATATGTTTGTGCGGTGAATTTGTGCTTGCAGAGTTACATTGTACTTTGCTCAAAAACTGCATGAATCCATGTAAGACTCTGTTAACTCATTTTTTAGATTAGAATCAGTCTAAACATTATGGCACAGACAGGGAACACAGGGGGCTAACACTTTCAACATCTTAACTGCGCTGACACCAATTGTTACAGTTGACCTGAGAATGTAACTTTGAAAAGAGTTTTGTGACTTATATATGAAAGAAATAAAACTATCATGGTAATTCTAACAGATGAGATACTTAACAAACAATTAAGGTATTTTTCAATGTATAACTTCAGTTACATCACACTGTAAACTTTTGCTATAAATTCTGTGTCTTACAATCGTGTCCTCCACAACCACCTGATGAAGGAGCGTCGCTCCGAAAGCTAGTGCTTCCAATTAAACCTGTTGGACTATAACCTGGTGTTGTGTGATTTTTAACTTTGGACTATCCCAGTTATCAAAATAGGTCAGACTTTGTGCTTTAGAGAATGGAGACATGGAGATGATCTAACCAAGGTCTGGAAGAGAACAGATTGGGTTCCACTCGACAATTTATTTTAATTTTATTTAGAAGGTTAGAGGACCCAGAGGCTGGATTATAAATTTAATCAAGATCAGGGATGGATGTCAGACATTCCCAGAGATACTGAACAGGCCTCAGCCTGTCAGCATGGGAATAGTATCTGGGAGCAGATTTACAGGGAAATGGGGCAGGGGAGAATTACCAGGTCTCAGAGCGAAGTCCTGATGGAGTGACCAAGCTTCTGCCTATCAGCGAGAGAAGGACTGATTTTGGCTATAACTGTTCCTATGACTGAACATATTGCCAAGACTGACTGTGGATTCTGTCAAGACAGACCGACCCTGGGTAAGGTTCTGCAGGGTCACCCAAAGCTGAAGTACACCCCTCCCTAACCAGGCCACCCTTAAACCATGGGAGATGGGTGTCTCTGTCAATGGCCAGCATTGGTCCTTCAGCCCATTGAGACTGCTCTGCTATTCAATGAGAAAATGGCTGATCTGATAATCCACAGTTCCACTTTCCTGCTTTTTCCGCGATTCCTTAACACTTTCTTGCCTCGAATGAGTCAGTTGCTCGATTGTTCCAGAGGGTGGTTAAGACTCAACCCCATTGCTGCGGGTATGGATTCACACATAGGCCAGAGCAGGTCAGGATGGGTGGTACCTTCATCAAAGGACATTAGTGAACACTCTGACCTTATTGAACAATTGACAAGGGTTTCCCCCTTACTATCCGTTTAAATTCCAGATTTATTAATTGAATTCAAATTTAGATCCTACCATGGTGGTTTCAAATCCATCTCCCCAGCCTGAGTGTTTAGTCCAGTTATAACATCACTGTCCACCCCACCCCTCTGTAGCGAGCATTAGGGGAGAGGAATCTTTGGGCTGGGGAGGGTAATTAAAAGGAAATTCTGTAGGGGAGAAATACACATCAGGAACAGACACACCCACCCCCATCACTGAGTTACCTTCTGGGTTTGATCTACCCTGGCAATATTTAACACTCAGGACCTCCAAGCCAAACTGCAAACTTCCTGCCAGACTCACTGTTTTCCAAGGGAGTCAGTCAAGATCCATTATTCTGAGTGAAGGAAAATTCTCTGTTCACTGGGCATATGGTGTAGTGTAAAGGGTCAATGGTAAATATGGAAATAGTCAGCATACATCATTGGTGATGTAAGATGTCACATAACAACTAATTCTGGAGAAAGATGACTGCGTGTTAAACTTTTCCACTAACATTTGGTTAATGTGAGGCCATCTTACCAATATCTTAGCTTCTAGAAATTTCTGTTGATGCTGATAACCTCTCTTGAACATCCACTGTGATGGCAACAGAGATGGATTGGTCAATCACACTGGATTTGGTAGTGGTACCTTTGCTTGACCTTGAGGGGAGGCAACAAAGGAATGATCTAACCTTCCACGGGAGAGGCCGACTGAATAATGGGAACGGAAACTACACAGGAGGAAATTCGTATGAATTCATTTCAAGCAAAAACAATGCTCTTAATTAAATACTGAGGATGCTGGAAACCTGAAACAAACACAGAAAATGCTGGAGAAACTTAGCTTTTAATCACCTGACACCCCCACCCCCCCAAGTCATCACAGCTTGGGAAGCAAAAAGGAACCAAAATTGATCTGGATTGTGTCTCTGTATTTCTAACTATGCTCAGAAACACCTCTGGAGCAGTTAGGATTTGAACCCAAGCCTCCTGGCTTAGAGATAGGGATGGTGATTGTGTGGCTGAAGCAACACAACTGTCTTTAGGTCCTTGCCATTTCATTGGCTTCACAACACATTGTTAGATATTCTTACCAATTTTTAGTTTTGAAGAACAGACTAATTCATGGGTTCAAAAGTGGAAGGCAGGAGCATAGAATTCTGAACATTAAGAGTCTGTTGTATAATGAACACTCAATGCTGTCAGTGAAGATTGCTCAATGCTATTTTAACATAAATATTAGCTCAAAGTAATTGAGTTAAATCCTTTGTTAAGACAAGATTTGGAATATTAGACAAAAATATTGCGCTCATTTATCTTAGAATGAAAGGGGGTCAATTTAAGACTGAGATGAGGAAGAATTCCTTCTCTCAGAGGATTGAGAGTCTTTGGAACTCCTTGCCAGAGTTATAGAACATAAAACATAAAAACATACAGCACAGAACAGGCTCTTCGGCCCACGATGTTGTGCTGAGGATTATTCCTAATCTAAAATAAAATAACCTAACCTACGGACCCCTCAATTCACTGCTGTCCATGTGCATGTCCAGCAATCACTCAAATACCTCCAATGACTCTGCTTCCACCACCACAGCTGGCAACACATTCCATGCATTCACAACCCTGTGTAAAGAATCTACCTCTGACATCTCCTCTATACCTTCCTCCTAATATCTTAAAACTATGAGCCCTCGTGCCAGTCAGTCCTGCCCTGGGGAAAGGTCTCTGGCTATTGATTCTATCCATGTCTCTCATTACTCTGTATACCTCAATCTGGTCACCTCTCTTCCTCCTTCTCTTCAGAGAGAAAAGTCTGAGATTAGTCAACATCCCTTTGTAAGACAAGCCCTCCAGTCCAGGCAACATGCTGGTAAACCTTCTTTGCACCCTCTCCAAAGCCTCCTATAGTAGGGCGACCAGAACTGAACACAATATTCCAAGTGTGGTCTCACCAGGGTCGTGTAGAGCTGCAGCAAAACATCGCGGCTCTTAAACTCAATCTCCCTGTTAATGAAAGCCAAAACATCATATGCTTTCTTAACAACTCTATCCACTTGGGTGGCAACTTTGAGGGATTTGAACACCAAGATCCCTCTGTTCCTCCACACTGCCAAGAATCCTGTCTTTAATCTTATATTCAGCATTCAAGTTGACCTTCCAAAATGCATCACTGCACATATATACACAAGAACTGGATAAATAAGGCTGAGATCGATGGATTCTTGATCAGTCGGGAAATCAAGGGTTATGGGGAAAGGGTAAGAATACAGGATGTAAGGAATACAGGATCAGCCATGATCCTGTTGAATAGCTCAAGGGGCTGAATGGCCTACTCCTGTTCCTATTTCTTATGTTCTTATTTACAAGCATCTCATACAGACCTTTGAAAAGAATGGTGAATGTAGCCTGAATAAAATTAGACCAAGTAAAGAAAAAGAACAATTAAAAATGCACAGAGAAAGATCAAAATCACAATCAAAATCACCAACGTCGTCTACAAAGTTCCATGCAAGGACTGCCACAAACACTATGTAGGACAAACAGGAAGAAAGTTAGCCACCAGGATACACGAACACCAGCTAGCCACAAAACAACGCGACCCTCTCTCCCTCGTAGCCCTATACACGGATGAAAAAAACCACCATTTTGACTAGGACAACATATCTATCCTGGGACAGGCTAAGCAAAGACATGCTAGAGAATTCCTAGAGGCCTGGCACTCTAACCACAACGCCATAAACAAGCACATAGATTTAGATACCATCTATCAACCCCTCAGAAAACGAACAGGAAATGACATCACCACAAACCCCAGGAACCCCATCCAGGACAAACTTATAAATAGAAAGCAGGAGACAACAGCTTCGCTTCACTTGGAGCTCGCCACTAATGATGTTACCTAGCCGGGTAATGAAACGTCTGGATATCAAACCTACAGCTCAGCGAGCAAACCCAGCGAGCAAACCTACACCCTAAACCTCAACCTGAGCTACAAACCTTCACAAACCTTGCAGAGTGTGGATGCTTTGGAGAGGGTGCCAAGGTGGTTTGCCAGGATGTTGCCTGGTATGGACGGCGCTCGCTATCAAGAGAGTTTGAGTAGATTAGGATTATTTTCATTAGAAAGATGAAGGTTGAGGGGGACCTGATTGAGGTCAACAAAATCATCAGAGGTATAGACAGGGTGGACAGCAAGAAGCTTTTCCCCAGAGTGGGGGACTCAATTACGAGGGGTCACATGTTTAATGTGAGATGGGAACAGTTTCAGGGAGATATGTGTGGAAAGTTCTTTACGCAGAGGGTAGTGGGGGCCTGGAATGTATTGCCAGAGGAGATGGAAGAGGCGGGCACGATAGCATCATTTAAGATGTGTCTAGACAGATACATGAATGAGCAAGGAGCAGAGGGATACAGATCCTTAGAAAATAGGCGACAGGTTTAGATAGAGGATCTGGATCAGCTCAGGCTTGGAGGGCCGAAGGGCCTGTTCCTGCGCTCGAATTTTCTTTGTTCTTTGTAATATTAGTGTTGGCTTTACAATGCACAAACCTCAAAACAAAAATGATGTTTCAGAGAAAGATTTTCATTCCTATGAAAGGTAACGTCACTATGGTCTGACCAGACCTTGGGACAGCTCTCTCATTAGAGAGACTTATGACTGGTGGTGATTTAATCTGAGGGTCACCACGCCTCAGGCAAGGGGAGAGGTTGAGAAGGAGAATTCTTCATGGTCACCTCAGTACTGTTGGCATCACTCTGCATTGCAACCCAGCCAACTGAGCCAAATTGAGCTCTCCTGGTCCAGAGGTGATGACATTACCACTTTTCCACATTAGACCACTTAACCACCCTGAATTTGGGCTCAGGGGATGAGAATGCTACCAATTAACCCATACACTCACACAGCCAGCAGATAGTGTACCACTCCCCAGGCATGCTGTGTAAATAAATACATCTTCACATTTACCAGAATGAAAAAGATCGCTGATGTCAAATTACTCAAAGCAGCTGACTTCAGACTGTGGCGTAAGAATTATTAAGGTCTACATGGAGTAACATTGGTCGGCAAATTTCTCAAAACACACCATTTAAGGTAAGCTACAACTCAGAAAGCAGATCTGAACTTTCACAATAATCCATGGAGATTTATTTGGCTATTATGCTTTAATGGGGATTTATCTCCCACAGATTCAAATCTTCATGTGGATATTTTATAACTAAGTTGCTAATGCTCACTTTTTCCTAATTAAGCACACTGTGGTGTGGCTTTTGCCTGCAGGAAAGGATATGTACCTGTTAAGGCAATGCTTATAACAGCTCCCATACCACAAGACCTAGACATTGGCAATGTATTATTGAACGGTTCAACAGACATGTATTACAGCTCCTTATGCAACTCACAGGTACGTCAGTGTCTGGGTTATTGTTAACTTTGTCAGTTACAAAGATTAGCACAAGTCCAGCCAGCAACCATGCTTCCAGTGGCCTAAGTAATGACGGAGTCTGAGACTTTTACTCTTCCAGGTCACATGTTATGATACAGTGATGTCATGAGCATGTCTTTTCAAGATATACTGCATACTAACTGTGAGATATATTTTAAACAAACTGGTTCAAATGCCCTAAATGATGTGTCAGAATCTCAGCAAAAAGTTGACTTCTAATGAAATTCTCACCCATAACTCTGCAATTTCGTTGTTGCTGTCCATCTGGTCTGGATTTATTAACAAAAGATTTCCCATCAGTGAACTGTTATCCTTGGGCTTCTATACCACAAGGCCACACCGTTGGGATCAAACTGGAGCCAATCTTCACACCCATTTATAACTTAGAGGTGCATTTCAGAAACATCCACCCCAATCCTCAAAGTACCATAGTTTCAGTCCATTCCAATATCGAGGAGCACAAACAAATCCCCAATTGAGAAATTAATCTGTGGACTTTTTTAATAGAATCCCCATAGTGTGGAAACAGACTATTCGGCCCAACAAGTCCACACAAACCCTGCAAGCAGCATCCCACCCAGAACCACCTCACCCTAATCGATCCCTGTAATCCCATAACTATTTGCACCTAACCTATACATCCTTGGACACTATGGGTAATTTAGCCGGGCCAATTCACCTCAGCTGCACATCTTTGGACTGTGGGAGGAAACTGAAGGACCCGGAGGGAACCCACGCAGACACGGGAAGAATGTGTAAACTCCACACACACAGTCGCTCAAGGCAAGAATTGAACCTGGGTCCCTGGTGCTATAAGGCAGCAGTCCTAACCACTGAGCCACCATGTCATCTTTTCACACAGAAGGCTGTTGAAGTAATTAAGTACATTCAAGGATGATCTAGGCAGATTTTTAATCGGGAAAGGAATCACTGGTTATGGGAAAAAGGCAGACAAATGGTTCTGTGCAGGTTCTGATTTCATTGATTGGCACAGCAGACTCAATGGGCTGAATTGACTGATTCTACCCCTCATCTTATGGTCTTAATTAATGTTCACCAACTGATCACCATTAAGTACTTCATTACTGTACAACTGACAACTGCCTTTCAGAAATTGGAAAAGGGATTTTAGGGGATGTATTGATATTTGTCCACTGCATTGTTTGAAGCTTAGTGTGACGAAGGGTCAGGAATTTTAGTCTGGAAGGTCAATGGCTTTCAGGCGAGCCTAACACAGCAGAAAAAGCAGCATTCTTTGCTTTAGCATCTTTGATTGGAAGTCGGTGGGGGGGTTTTGGTGAAATTCTTAACTTGAAATCAATTGTAATTCTTTACAGAAAGAGATTGCATGCCAGAGAAATCCTCACTTTCAGCATTACGTTCCAAGAAACCCTCCTACATAAGTTTAATCAAGGGTATAAACGAGTACTGAAGTGGTATGTGATTGGTACCAGGATCTATTGATCAGAGAGGAACAACCCACTGCTCCTCATGAAAACAAAAGAGATTAACTTTTGATTTTTGCTACACGTAGTTAGTAATTGCTGTATAATAGGAATGTCCAATCTATTCAATTAAATGATCGGTAACTTGAGGCACAGGAATTTTCAACTATAATTAGTTTCATTTTGCTGTATAATTATGTTCTTCCAAATTGTCAATTTCTCAGAATTGCTCTTCTGTCTCTCCTCCTCCTACTCTTAGCTCACAGTTTCCAAGAGCTGCCAAATCTAATTGAGTGTCTCCTGGAGATTTTATCACCAGATCTACGTCCCAAGTTTTTCATTCTTAATTGCTAGCTGCCACCTCCAATGACTCTATAACTAATAAACAACAGGGTTCCTAGAAACCTTGGAACAAGACCAGGCCATTCAGGCCCTCAAGTTTATCCCTGCCATTCCAGACCATGGTTGATCACCTACCTAAGTGCGGGAACATGGCGTTGAGCTCATTAGTAACTAGATATCTATCAATCTCTATCTTGAGCTCACTCAGTGACTGAGCTTCGACGTCCACTCTCCCAGGGCAGAAAATTCCAAAATGTCTGAGTGAAGACATTCTTCCTCTTCTCAACCTTAAATTACTTGTCTTTCATCCCTATCCCATACCAAGGGGTGGCACGGTGGCTCAGTGGTTAGCACTGCTGCCTCACAGTACCAAGAACTGGGGTTTGATTCCAGCCTTAGGCAACTGTCTGTGTGGAGTTTGCATGCTCTCCCAGTGTCTGTGCGGGTTTCCGCTGGGTGCTCCAGTTTCCTCCCACAATCTACAGATGTGCAGGTTAGGGTGGATTGGCCATGCTAAATTATCCATACTGTGCAGGGATGTGCAGGCTCATTGGGTTAGACATGGGAAATGCAGGGTTACAGGAACCGGGCCCTCGGGGGTCAGTCTGGGTGGGATGGCCTTCACAGGGTCAGTGTGAATGGCCTGCTCCCTCTCTGTAGGGACTCGATGATTCTATCCCAGTAACCCCACATTGACTAGGTCAATCCAGCCTAACCTGCACATCTTTGGACTGTGGGAGGAAACCGGAGCACCCGGAGGAAACCCACACAGACACGGGGAGAATGTGCAAACTCCACACAGACACGGGGAGAATGTGAAACTTTGAGTTTGATAACCCCATGGAACAGGTTTGAGGGGCCGAATGGCTGACTGTTGTTCCGTTGACCTTTCCCTTCCCTGTGGGCTGTGAAATAATTCCTAGGGCTCAGCAGTTTTATCTTCATTGTCAGTGTGAAATGAGGAAGGCTGAGTTTGAGGGAGATCAGTGAAACCTTCTCCTGCTGAGCTCATTATAGATAAACTGAGTGTGTCTTTCTGTGTCCACGTCTCAGGATCCTGTCAGTTGCAGCTCTGTCATCGGCCAAGCAACGGGAATCCCATTATGAGGCTTGCTCATCAATGTTCCTGTTATTCTACCCAGCCCTTTTTATTCACTTTCTCTCTCTCTCACACACACACACACACACACACACACTCTCTCCTCTCCCCTTCTCGGGGAAAGATGCTGACAAGGAAGATCACTGCTGACCCTTCACCTTTGGGTTGTTCATAGCACTCACTGATCCAAGTCCCAACCTTTTCATTTCCACACACGAGCTGGAAATTGCTTTTTTTTTTATTCATGTTACTGAATTCCCCCGACAGCAGAGGTCAAATGCAGCCCTTTGAAAACTCCAGGTTCATGTCTGAAGAAGTGAGGGGAACAAAGAGAAGACTAAAATCTGCTGTGCATTCTGAGCGTACACCCTATGCTAATCACTGTGGTGAGTACAAAGTAACAAACAGTTTTGTCACTGTTCACACTGTCCCTCCGCTCCCAAAGGTGCTGTCTCTGAAGGGGATACAATCCTATACCATAAAGCTATAAGAAATTGGAACAGGTGTAGGCCATTCAGCCCCTCAAACCTGCTGTGCCATTCAATAGGGTTATGGCTGACCCAACATTTCTTACCCCCACTTTCCTGCTTTTTCCCTGTAACCCTTGATTCCCCAACTGATTAAGATTCTCTCTGCCTCAGCCTTAAATATACACAAGGACTCTGCCCCCCACAGCTCCATGTCACAAAGAGTTCCAAAGACTCTCATCCTTCAGAGAAGAAATTCTTCCTCATCTCAGTCTTAAATTGGTGCCCCCTTATTCTGAGACTGTGCCCTCTGGTCCTAGACTCTCCCATGGGGGGAAAACATTCTAAGAACAAAGAACAAAGAAAATTTACAGCCCAGGAACAGGCCCTTTGGCTCTTCAAGCCTGAGCCGATCAAAATGTACTGTCTAAACCTGTCGGTCAATTCCTAAGCATCTGTATCCCTCTGCTCCCCACCTACTCATGCATCTGTCCAGACGCATCTTAAGTGAATCTACCGTGCCTGCCTCTACCACCTCTGCTGGCAACGCATTCCAAACACCCACCACCCTCTGTGTAAAGCACTTGCCGCATGTACCCCCCTTAAACTTTCCACCTCTCACCTTGTAAGCATGACCTCTCGTTATTGACCTCTCTCAGTAGTTACCCTGTCAAGCCCCTTGAGAATCCTTTAATTTCAATGAGATCACCTCTCATCCCTCTAAACTCTACTGAGTAAACCCCCAACCTGTGGAACCCACTCCAAATTTACTCTTTCCAGTTTCAGACTTCGAAAACTGAATGATGCGTGACCGTTAGGTCATAGACCAGGGTAGGACAATCAGGACGTCATTGTTGCTTTAACTATTGCTAACAAAGCAAACTGATTGAACTGGCTGCTCACCTCGGGAGGAGATTATGGGATCTTTCTGCACTGTTGTGTAATAACAATGACAACACTTGAAAAGAGACAGGTTGCATGTGACTGGCTCATTGGCTACATGTAGAGGTACAGTGTCATTAGCTGCAGTCTGCAGCTCCACTTTGGGCAAATCAGGGGCCTCATAAGAACCCACACCTTGGGTCAGTTTGTTTGCTCTTAGACTGTTTCCCCTTGAAGATTTGTAGACGTCGGTATCGGACTGAGGTGTATAAAGTTAAAATCACACAACACCAGGTTATAGTCCAACAGGTTTATTTGAAAGCACTAGCTTTCAGAGCACTGCTCCTTCATCAGATGGTTGTGACAACATCAGACAGCTACCTGATGAAGGAGCAGCACTCTGAAAGCTAGTGCTTCCAAATAAACCTGTTGGACTATAACCTCCCCTTGAAGAGACTGACTGAAGACCCAGGACTGCAGTGAAGGATTCTGATTGAAAGCGAGCAGGGAACAAGGTTTCATTAGGAGACAGCCAATTTTAGGATTTAAGTGTCGCACAACTTTAAGTAGAAGGGGGTGATTGAGGGGCATTGCAGAACTGGGAAAGGATCAGGACAGTTACAGATGCTCCAGAATTCTTCAGGATTGATCAGAAATGAAACGCTAATCTTCAGAAGGAAAATCATTGGGGCATTTTTTTTTAAAGGATTGTCTTGAAAATAGATGCAGAAAGGGTGTATCCTTTGACTGGAGCATCAGGAATCAGGAGATACAGTCAAAAAATCCCTGCAGTGGAAACAGGCCAAGCCGGCTTCCTGGCACTGTGAGGCAGCAGTGCTAACCACTGAGTGACTGTGCTGCCCCCTGGTTGGGGATGTGTCTGGGTCTGGGTAGGATGCTCTTTGGAGAGTTAATACACACTCAGTAGGACAAATGGCCTCTTTCCATACCCTGTTAGGATTATATGATCCTAACAAAGTAATGATTAGCACCTACATTTCTGAATGTCTTCATCACACTAAATATCTCAATTCAATCTCTCCTTAACCTTCTATCTACACGCAAAGAGGATTTAGGGCAGGAGATCTGTTTGGAAAATGTACTGACCACTATCGCGTCATGGTCTCTGCAAGTTTGTGACTCCAGTCAGTCTCCAGTCATTTTCCAGAAGGTAGTGATCAGAACTCTGCAATGATTCAGTCCCAGGGACCCCAGGGCAAGCACACTGTGCCACAAGGTAACAGGACATGCATGGGGTTCTGCTCCAAACACAATCTGCATCGAGAGCTCCCTGTCTTAGCCTCACAACTGCGATACATAGAGCACAGCATCATGTAGCTGCTTCCTTACAGTTAGCTCATGTGGCAGGATGGCTGGCTCACAACGTCATCAGGCACTTGTTCGATTCCTGTCCTGGCTGAGGTCACAGCTTCTCACACTTACCACTCCACTGAAAAATCACCGTGTCAAGTAAACATCCCAATGCCTTAACTGTGTTTTACTTCCTTTACCTTTATGATTCTTAAATATTTGTCAATCCATGGCTTGATTTGGAACCAATTGCAGCTCAAGATGTTTTAAATCATGGGGCATACCTAGGGTAGATAGGAAGAAACATTTCCCCTTGATACAGGGATCGATGACCATGAGCGTAGATTTAAAGTAAAGAACATAGAACAATACAGACAGGAACAGGCCCTTCAGCTTATCAACACTGTGTCAACACAAGACTCTTTTCTAAACTAAAGACCTTTAGCCTCTATGCAGTCCATATCCCCCTATTCCCTGCCTATTCATGCGTCTGTCAAAATACCTCTAAAATCTTACTATTATATCGATCTCCACCACCCCCTCTGGCAGCACATTCCAGGCACTTACCATCCTCTGTGTAAAAACTTGCCTCTCACATCTCCTTTAAGCTTACCTGCCTTTTACCTTAAACCCATGTCCCCTGGTAATTGACATTTCTACCCTGGATAAAAGGACTCTGACTATCCACTCTATCGCCACTCACCATTTTATAAACTTCTATCAGGTTGTCCTTTCATCTTGCAATGTTCAAGTGAAAACAAACCAAGTTTGTATAATCTCTCCTCATAGTTAATAGCCTCCAAACCAGGCAACATCCTGTTAAACCTTTTCTGTACCCTCTCCAAAGTGTTAACATCTTTCTAATAGTGTGGTGACCAGAACTGCACACAATATCCCAAATATGGCCTGACTAAAGTTCTACTCAGCTACAACATGCCTTGCCATATTTTACACTCTATGCCCTGACTGATGAAGGCATGCATGCCATATGCCTATTTGACCACCTTATCCACTCATGTTATCCCTCACAGGGAACTATGGACCTGTACACCCAGATCTCTCTGTTGGTTGATGCTACTATTTACTGTACACTTCCCTCCTCCAAGGAACAGGAGGTTTCGAGGGGATGTGAGGAAAAACATTTTCACCCAGAGGGAGGTGGGAATCTGGAACTCACTGCCTGTTAGGGTGGGAGAAACCCTCATCACACTGAAGAAGGATTTATATATGCACTTGTGATGCCAGAGCAAACAGAGCTATGAGCCAAGTGCTAGAAAATGGGATTAAAATGGTTAGGGAGCTGTTTTTGGTTGGCGCAGAGTCGATGGGCCAAAGGGCCTTTTCCTGTGCTATCGAAAATCTTGATTCATATCCAATGTTAGCTCCAGATCTTGCTCAACTATCTGAATTCCAGTACAGCGATGTTGCATCTGTCTATTGTTTTACAGCACTGTGTTAGAACGCTATCTAAACCCACTTGGAACAATCATTTCCCTGTCGTAGCACTGGCATTCCGCAAGCGCAGGCTCTGGCAACTATGAGATTTATCACCTGGAAAAATCCACTGACCACTTTCCTCATTAACAAGGAGACAGTAGGTACGCCCGGATGAATTGGTTTCGGATTGAGAGGCTCGTATCCTTACTGGCCGACTGACTCCCCTACCCCTACCTCCCCCCTGATATTTTCACACTCTGCTTCCCCCTTTCAGCCTCTGAGTGTTTGATCAGCTTTGAGGAACCATCGTGGGAAACCAATACAGGAACTTGCTGCCCATGCCAATCCCTCAGTCATCCTCCCCCTATGCTTGCTGACCCACAATGTCTCCTGGGTTAGATTTCTGAATCGTCCACTTTGTATCCGTCTCCCTCCATGGCCTTGCCCCTCCAGCTCTCCAACAGTTCTGCACTGCTCCCACCTTAGCTGCAAACTCTTTGCTTTTCATGACTCCGCTGCTGGTTATCCTGCCAGCAGCTGCCTAAATCCTAAATTCCGGAATTCTTCCATGTGCTTTTTAGTGGTGAGAGAGTCCAGGGTTATGGGAGGGACAGGCCAGAGAACATCAGGCTAAACCAATCAAGACCTTAATGAATGCCAGAGCGGATGGGCTGAATGGTTTCCTAAACCCTGCCACTTCAACCAGGGGTTTGGCCACACGTCCTCGATTCTCCTTCAGCTCAGCATCAACTTGTGGCTGGTTATACCCCCGGGAGCTCCTCAGAAAATGAAAAGCGCTCCCCAGCTGAAATTGATGCCCCTTTATTCTGACACTATGCCTTCTGCTCCCACTCTCTCCCATGGGAGGCTGGGGGGAACATACTCTCTATTTGTCAAGCCCCTAAAGAATGCTATATGTTTCAATGAGAATGCCTCTAATTCTTCTAAACTCCAGCAAGTGTTTGAAACTTCCAATGAGAAGCAAGCTGTGCCTTTTTAACCTGCTCGTTGAGGGGGGACTGTTTAACCAGCAAAAACTCTTTGAAAATGAGAGAAGCTAATATAGAGTTATAAAAAAGTACAGCATGGAAACAGACCCTTCGGTCCAACCTGTCCATGCTGACCAGATATCCCAACCCAATCTACTTCCACCTGCCAGCACCCGGCCCATTTCCCTCCAAACCCTTCCTATTCATATACCCTTCCAACTGCCTCTTAAATGTTGCAATTGTACCAGCCTCCACCACTTCCTCTGTCAACTCATTCCATACACACACCATTCTGTGTGTGAAGAAGTTGCCCCTTAGGTCTCTTTTAAATTTTTCTCCTCTCACCCTAAACCTATGCCCTCTAGTTCTGGACTCTCCCATCCCAGGGAAAAGACTCTGTTTATTTACCCTATCCATGCCCGTCATGATTTCATAAACCTCTATAAGGTCACCCCTCAGCCTCCGACACTCCAGGGACAACAGCCCCAGCCTGTTCAGCCTCTCCCTGTAGCTCAAATCCTCCAACCCTGGCAACATCCTTGTAGACCTTTTCTGAACCCTTTCAAGTTTCACAACATCTTTCCGATAGGAAGGAGACCAGAATTGCACGCAATATTCCAACAGTGGTCTAACCAATGTCCTGTACAGCCGCAACATGACCTCCCAACTCCTGTACTCAATACTCTAACCAATAAAGGAAAGCATACCAAATGCCTCCTTCACTATCCTATCTACCTGCGACTCTACTTTCAAGGAGCTATGAACCTGCACTCCAAGGTCTCAGATCAGCTTCTAAACAAAGCCCAGCAGAGACTTTGACTGGAATGTGAAGGGCCTCACACCCTGTCACCATGTTGAACAGCACCATCATTACCAGCAGTCTTTTAGTTTTACTCTTCTTCCTTGGGATCTGAGCATTGCTGGTTGGTTCATCCCTAATTGCCCTGAGGACAGTTAAGAGTCAATCACATTGCCATGGGCCTCGAATCACACATAGGACAGACCAGGTAAGGATGGTGGATTCCTTCATAAGTGAACCAGATAGGTATTTATAACATTTCACAATGGTTTTGCCATCATCATTAGACTCCAAATTCCAAATTGTTTAACTGAATTCAAATCCGTCTCCCATGGCAAGATTTGAACCAGTGTAGCAAGACCTTTGCCTGGCTCTCTGGGCTAATAGTGTGGTGATAAAACCAATAGGTCATCACCTTTACGGTCACTGCAACTATAAGCAACTCCTGCATAAACTGACTGTGTCCTCCCCAGAACAGAGGGATGGAAACGCCAGTTAACATTCATGTTAATGCCCAGAGACAGACTTGAACAGCTAGTCATGACTCCATTATCTAAATACCCAAGTGATTGTTGTGGAGTTTAAATATATGTATTTATCTCTGGATTCTCTAAATGCTTTTTTAAAATAATTCACAGAGAGTGGATGTTGCCGACAGGTTGGTCCTTAGTTGCCGTGGAGACGGTGGTGGTGTACCGACGCAGCGCATGCTTTCTCCCTGTACCCTTCGGTCCCATTACCCCCAGGAACACTAACTGGAGTTTGGCCCTCAGTTTGACTGGTCACAGTCCCACCTCACCGCTGGTGTAACTGAAGTACAGTTTTGTGCATTGCCTGTAATTATGACTGTATCATGTTCACAGCACAGAAGCAGGTGATTCAGTAAACATTGCCAGGGCTTACAATTCTCACAATCTGAACAGGGCAGGCAGCTACAAAATACAGGCACCTTCTAACACTTTACCCAGCGCAGACCCTCCTGTGTCACATGTTTCCCTGGGTGATAGGAGGCTGAGCACCAGATGTGACAAAGTTGTAAATCCACCCTTTGCAAATACATTTAAGATTTTGCCTCACTTGGTCCTGGGAGTGCATCTCCCCACCCCTGGTGCCCATGGAATGCAAACCCACCGGTTATTGTGTCTAGCAGCACCAGGAAATTAGCTAGGCAGGAAACTTCCCTCTGAGCAGGAAGATCCCACCTGAAACATGAATCATAAAGAGCCACTCATGAGAACATTCCCAAGCCCAACAGTGTATCTTTGAATGCCAGGGTTGGAAGGTTTGAGCTATAGGGAGAGGCTGAATAGGCTGGGGCTGTCTGCCCTGGAGCGTCGGAGGCTGAGGGGTGACCTTAACGAGGTTTATAAAATCGTGGGAGCATGGATAGGATAAAGAATGAAGGTCTTCCTCCCAGCGTAGAGAAGTCCAAAACTAGAGGGTATAGGTTTAAGGTGAGAGGGAAAAGATGTAAAAGGGACTTAAGGGGCAACGTTTTCACTCAGAGGGTGGTGTGTGTATGGAATGAGTTACCAGAGGAAGTGGTGGAGGCTGGTACAATGACAACATTTAAAAGGCATCTGGATGGGCATATGACTAGGAAGAGTATAGAGAGATATGGGCCAAATGGGACTAGATTAATTTAGGATATCTGGTCAGCATGGACAAGTTGAACCAAAAGGTCTGTTTCTGTGCTGTACATCTCTATGACTCTATAACTCTATAACACTCTCCACCCAAATTCTGCCTCAGTCTGCACTCAGACTCGTTTCTGCTCAGCCGAGTTGAGCAACTTGCGAATGAATGAAAAAACAATTTCATTCTGACCTCCCACCCCACACAAAGAGTCATAGAACATAGAACAATACAGCACAGAACAGGCCCTTCAGCCCACGATGTTGTGCTGAACATTTGTCCCAGCTTAAGCACCCATCCATGTACCTATCCAATTGCCGCTTAAAGGTCACCAATGATTCTGACTCTGCCACTCCCACAGGCAGCGCATTCCATGCCCCCATCACTATCTGGGTAAAGAACCCACCCCTGACGTCTCCCCTATACCTTCCACCCTTCACCTTAAATTTATGTCCCCTTGTAACACTCTGTTGTACCCAGGGAAAAAGTCTCTGACTGTCTACTCTATTCCCCTGATCATCTTATAAACCTCTATCAAATCACCCCTCATCCTTCGCCGTTCCAACAAGAAAAGGCCGAGAACTCTCAACCTATCCTCGTACGACCTATTCTCCATTCCAGGCAACATCCTGGTAAATCTCCTCTGCACCCTCTCCAAAGCTTCCACACCTTTCCTAAAGTGAGGCGACCAGAACTGCAAACAGTACTCCAAATGTGGCTTAACCAAAGTCCTGTACAGTTGCAACATCACTTCACGACTCTTGAATTCAATCCCTCTGCTAATGAACGCTAATACACCATAGGCCTTCTTACAAGCTCTATCCACCTGAGTTGAGAACCTGACTACAGCAATACTAGGATTTTCAAATACCCTGTTGAGCACTAACCAATTCAAAGTCAATCTATTGAACACATCCAGACCCCTCCTTGCATTAACTGTTATTGAATTCCATGATAATCACAGAGGTAGAAAGCCATTCAGCCCATTTACCTTTTCCATCTGCAAGGATCTTAATGTCTCAACGCTGTCATGTTCAATTGTTCCTTAAATCCTTTCTTTTATTTCATAACCGTATCTAATCTTCATTCCATTTATTGACCACGCCTGCATTCTGGATATCAATCTGAAACAACCACTTACTGTAAATTCATGGGATATAAATCACTCCCATTTTTCCAACCCACAAATCATAACTTTGCAAATATTCAGCATGTAACCTCACATTTCTAGCAGTTTAACTATGAAGAGAGGCTGGATAAGCTCTGATTATTTTCTTTGGAGCAGAAAAGGTTGAGGGGGGGCCTGAGGGAGGTGTGTAAGATTATGAGGGGCAAGGACAGGGTGGATAGAAAGCAGCTGTTTCCCTTACTTGAAGGATCAGTAACAAAGGGGCATCATTTTAAAGGAAAAGGCAGGAGATTTGGAGGGGATTTAAGGAAAACCGTTTTCACCCAGAGGGTGATGAGGGTTTGGAATGAACTGCCCACGAGGGGAGTTGAAGCAAGAAACATCAAACTTGAATGAGAACTTGCAATGTTAAAAAATTCAAAACAATGGGCCTAATGCAAGCAATTGGGGTAATAGTGTATTTTTGCCAGTACAGACTTGATGGACCAAAGGGTCTCTTCTGTACTGTATGAGTCTATGACTCACATAAATAGTCTGGGGTTTTCACCCCATAGCCACAGTTTTAGGGCTGAATTGAGCAGGAACTTCTTCACCCAGAGGGTTGTGAATTTATGGAATTCCCCGCCCAGTGAAGTAGCTGAGGCTTCCTCATTGAATGTTTTTAAAGCTAAGATAGATTTTTGTTTTGCACAGTAAAGGAATTAAGGATTACAGTGAGAGGGCGGGTAAATGGAGCCGAGGCCATGAAAAGATCAGCCATGATCTTATTGAATGGTGGAGCAGGCTCGGGGGGCCAGACGGCCTACTCCTGCTCCTGGTTCTTCTGTATGTTTCAGTAACAGGTCCCTTAGAGCTGAGTTCAATGGGTAAAACAGGTACTAGAGGCTATAGTGTGAAAATGGACAGGGGGTTTAATACTGACTGATTACATCAGATACCAAAGGACGATCATCTAATCCTATACCAGTCATTCACTTTTACATTTGGGGAATTTTTAAAGGCTTCAAAGGTTGAGATATGCATATTTTATGTCAAGTCTTTGACCTTCATCTGATTTACACGTTGGACACAAATCTTTTACTGTTCTTTCCCAATGTACAACACCTGCCTGCGTTAACTTGCCTTTGTCAATACTCTGTCATCGTGATGGTCTGGTAAAAACCATTCTGTGATTTCAGAGCTACATCTCGCCTTTCACATTTGATGTGATTTATATGCTTGGCCACTTTATGTGGAGTTGCTGATTCCAGGTCACATACATAAATCAGAGATGAGAGTAGCATTTCTACCCAGAGATATTCCATGCACAAAATTCTCCCATTCTAACAAAACTGCTTGAATGATCAGCTCCTAACTTTTCTACTCATTCAGCTAACTTCCTACCCAGCCTCAAAACTTATCGTGAATCAACACTGCTTGGAATTTAATGAGTAGGACTTCATCTAGAACTTTATCAGTTTTTATTATTTTTATATTTGAAAACATGGACATGCCAATTTTTCATTTGTTGCTGTTTCACACATTGTTCTACAGATTGTACAAGATCTTCAAATGCTACAACAGTTTCTTCCAGCATATCTGACCTAATCTGTCATCTTGAACTACACTCGAGCAACCCTGAAATAACCCCGCCGATTCCCACTGATTTCAGTGTGAGTACAACGGGAACGGGATCGTGACCAGATGGGCCAATGGGCTGAGAAGTGGCAGATGGAGTTTAATTCAGATAAATGCGAGGTGCTGCATTTTGAGAAAGCAAATCAGGGCAGGACTTACACACTTAATGGTAAGGTCCTGGGGAGTGTTGGTGAACAAAGAAACCTTGGAGTGCAGGTTCATAGCTCCTTGAAAGTGGAGTCACAGGTAGAGAGGATAGTGAAGAAGGTGTTTGGTATGCTTTCCTTTATTGGTCAGTGTATTGAGTACAGGAGTTGGGCAGTCATGTTGCGGCTGTACAAGACATTTGGAATATTGTATGCAATTCTGGTCTCCTTCCTAGCAGAAGAATGTTGTGAAATTTGAAAGGGTTCAGAAAAGATTTACAAGGATGTTGCCAGGGTTGGAGGATTTGAGCTATAGGGAGAGGCTGAACAGGCTGGGGCTGTTTTCCCTGGAGCGTTGGCGGCGGAGGGGTGACCTTATAGAGGTTTACAAAATTATGAGGGGCATGGATAGGATAAAGAGGCAAATTCTTTTCCCTGGGATCGGAGAGTCCAGAACTAGAGGGCATAGGTTTAGGGTGAGAGGGGAAAGATATAAAAGAGATCTACAGGGCAACTTTTTCACTCAAAGGGTGGTGCATGTATGGAATGAGCTGCCAGAGGAAGTGGTGGAAGCTGGTACAATTACAACATTTAAACGCCATCTGGATGGGTATATGAATAGGAAGGGTTTGGAGGGATATGGACCGGGTGTTGGCAAGTGGGACTAGATTAGTTTGGTATATCTTGTCAGTATGGACAAGTTGGACTGAAGGATCTGTTTCTGTGCTGTACATCTCTATGACTCCATCTCAGTCTTAAATATACACAAGGACTTTGCCCTCACAGCTCTCCGTGGCAGGGAGTTCCAAAGACTCTCAACCTCTGCGAGAAAGATTTCCTTCGTATCTCAGGATTAAATTAATGCCCTCTTAATTCTGAGACTATGCCCTTTAGTCACAGACTCTTCCATGAGGGGAAACATCCTCTCAGCATTTACCCTCCTGTTGTAATGAGGTAACCTTCTCCGCTATCCACTACACCTCCAATTTTGGTGTCATCTGCAAACTTACTAACTATACCTTTTATGCTCACATCCAAATCATTTATATAAATGATGAAAAGTAGTGGACCCAGCACTGATCCTTGTGGCTCTCCACTGGTCACAGGCCTCCAGTCTGAAAAACAACCCTCTACCACCACCCTCTGTCTTCTACCTTTGAGCCAGTCCTGTACCCAAATGGCTAGTTCTCCCTGTATTCCATGAGATCTAACCTTGCTAACCAGTCTCCCATGGGGAACCTTGTTGAATGCCTTACTGAAGTCCATATAGATCATGATTACATACATATAGATATAGATTTTTGATCATTCGGAGAATCAAAGGTTACGGGAAAACGAAGGAAATGGATGTGAATGTTGGATCAGTCATGAAGGGTGGAGCAGGTTCGAGAGAGTGTGCGCACGAGAGAAAGAGAGACAGCGCAAGAGAAGGCAAGAGAGAAAGAAAGAGTGAGACAGTGTGAGAAAGGGGATGAGAGAGAGAGAGAGAGAAAGTGAGAGAGAGATTGAGGGGAAGAGAGAGA